>NC_060952.1:30583940-30701440 GCF_022045245.1 Lucilia cuprina
TCTATCTATCTATCTATCTATCTATCTATCTATCTATCTATCTATCTATCTATCTATCTATCTATCTATCTATCTATCTATCTAGCTATCTATAGATAGATCAGTTGTATTTGGTACAGGTTCCTTGTGTGGGTCTGGTCTGTTTTTGGAAGCTCATAATAAATATTGTTCATTCGTTTGGTTGGTCGAGATCCATTTTTTATCGCAAATAATGATTTGTTAAAAGCATAATGAAACGTTATATAAGGTTCAAGTAGCTTTTCAGACAAAGCTTTTTCGACAATTTCTTATTTCCCTACAACTAGACCGATTCGAAAGAAATCTGTATAAAATATTTAGAAAATTCCATAAGCTTTCACAAAACTATAAAAGTAGACATCCAGGCTGAATACAGGGTGTCAAACTTAAGCACAGGATAAAATACAGAGCGACAAAGTTCAACACTTCAAGAATTAAATAAAATTTAAACTGTTGTAAAAACTTAAAAGAAAATCAATTGATAAATCAAATTATGAAAAAATAAATATACATATATTACAAAAATTTAAAATAAAATCAATTGATAGATCAAATTATGAGAAAAATATATATTACAAAATGCTCGATAAATCAAAATTAACTTTAAAAGTACAAATTTAAAAGCTTGTAATATTTCGCTTTAAATTTAGCAACTAATGACCAGGAAACATGTACTGGCTTGTTATAATTTATCGTAAATTTATGCACTAAAAAAATAGCCAAATTTTAGATTTCTTTTTTAATTTTTTGGTTTATTAAGTGACACACCTTGATAGTGTTGAGAGTAAAACAAAAATAAAATCTAAACAAATTTGTTTCTAAACCCCATACTCACACAAATTGCCGTAAGTACTAAATAACATTTAGACAAATTTTCAATTTTTTCCAATATTACTCAATGCGTGTCTATGAAACATTTGTTTTTGAATAAAATTACGAAATATTTGAAAATTCAGAAAAAATTATAATATAATACAATACAGTTTAATTTAAGTAGTTCTGATGATGTGTTGAATAGGTTGGTGCTATTGATTTGTTTAGAAAAGGGGAGAGGATCGAGAAAACGTTAGAAAAATCTAACGATGTGTAACCAAATGTGGTTTTAAAATTTAAACCCCTGCTGTTTATTGTCTGTATAAAAATATTCCCTTTATTGAGGTATCGATCAATATGAGATTTTATGTATTTTTGATGGAAATGTTCATTGGTTTAGTTTGAGGAATTTTATTTTATAATGGGAAGTTAACATGATTTAGAAAAACAATAAAAAATTGAAATAATTTATAGGAATATGAGAATAAAGTTTAGTGCTTTTTAATTTATATTTCCTTTGGGGGCTATATTGAGCAATTTTTATGAATTATGGTAAAATGTTCATTGATGCAATGAAAATATTTGTTTAAATGTCAGCAAGACTAAGGGAAGCATTAAACAGTAACCAGGAAAAACTTACATTGAAAAGTAATGAGTTAAAATGCTAATAAAATCTCTTTTCGCTACTTCTTTATTAGCATTTTATAACTCATTATTTTAAGTCGTTGATGTCATTGGAAGCAAGTACTTCTACGCTCGCTTACAAATAGAGATGTTTAAAAAAAGATATTTTGCTTACAAAGAAGTTGTTGGGTAAGTTGTATGGTTTTTAATAACAAAAATGAATCAGTGAGAATACAAACCAGGGATTTCGGTTTTTTAGTTAAATGTTCTACTCACTGCTTACCTATTTCATTGCACGTCAAATATTTGTTTTCAGAAACAAAGTTGTCTTTGTTTTTAAAAGAGACTCATTACTCGAGTACTTCAAAATAATGCAGACGGTAAGTAAATAGTCATTGAAAAGTAAGTAGTTATGAAAGTACAATTACCGAGTTTTTGCAAGGTTGTTTGTAAAAGTATACTTTATACGGGTGAGTTTAACCGAATACTTCGGCTGGATCTTTGCTCTGAAACGACCCGGATCTTACTTTGTCAAAAATCGTCAACTCAAAAAAGAATTATACTCAATGGACAGGAAACTAGTAGAAAAATATCGAAATTGATACAATCCATTGTTAACATTTAGACAATGGATGTGTATAACTTTTAAATTATTACAAGTTATCATTTTGACAACATATCGTTGTCATAGCAACAACGCCTTATTGTCATTTATATTACGCTTTGTGTTATTTCGGCAATACATTGTTGTAACTTCGACAACGAATAGTTACCATTTCAACAACGCATCGTCTTGTTTGATAACAAAGCATTGTCACTTTGGTAACACATTATTATTTTTCTTGATTTAATAACATTATACGTTTTTGTAGATGATTTAAGAACTATCCGTACATACTTTGACAACTAATGTTATTGAAAAATGATAAACAATTTGATGTCAATTTGGTACCATTTAAAACCATTTAAACGTATTCTTTAAAAAAGGTCCTTTTTCCCTCTGGTTTTGTTTTATTGAAAAATTGCTTTATAAACCTTTAATAAATTAATACTTTAGTTTTTTTCATACAAAATTCCTACAATAAACTATCAATAACTTTACAAAGCATTAATGAATATGGGGGAAAATCTTTATAGCTTTTTATAACAAATATCTAAAATCTCAAATATTTATATTTCTATTTGTTAATTCTAAAAATTGCTTAAGTTATATTTGCGAAACAAATTTAACTTGTAAATTATTTAACGTTTACATGCAAAACACATTTATTAAATTAAATTTTCAAAATATTATAAAAACAACAACAATTTGTAAACGTCAACACGATGTCAATTGCAATTGCATTGGGGGAAAAAAATATTTATAGTGAACAAATAAAATATTATTTGCAAAAAAAAAAAAAAAAAAAATAAATAAATACTAAAATACAAATAATGTTTGTTAATGGAATATACGAGTACAAGTAATAATAATAACAGAAAAAAATCCAACTACTTACATATTTTACTTACAAGAAAAACAAGAAAACATCATGTAAAACTGGTAGTTTTAAGTACAAAACGAATTGGAGATGCCCTACGTTTACTAAAATGTAGTAAAGAAGATTCATACAAAGTAGGAGGGGGAGCAAAGACCATGATATTCTTAGGTTTAAAGATTTGATTGCTAATGTTTTAATTAAAATGTGTGCATATTGATTACATGTATATCATATTTGTTCCTTATTTACCTATGTAAGTAATAAATCAGAAAAATATGCCCCCTTAAGGGGTACCAAAGACCATACTCATCCTTAATCGAGTATCTAAACTGCTTTTTTAACATTTTTCAACCAACCTTTTAAATCACTTTGGCCTCTCCAAGATCATTTACCTAATTCTTTTACCTAATACTTAGTTTGTGACAAACCTTTTAACAAATCCAAAAATAACCCTTTTTAATGAAAAGCATTAAAAAAACTAACTAGTAGTTAGAAAAAACCTCCATAACAAAAATATATGTAAAACAGCAATAATATAAAAAAAATCTTGACAACTTTACAACAAGCGTCTTGGTAACAAGTAAATTACACTTGTGTCCCATGTTTGAACAAAAATTCAAACATTATTATGCAAAAATAAATTACAGTGGAAACTAATTATTAAAAAGAATATCGAAAAAAATTATCGAAATTCCAAAACTATAGAAAAAATTACTACTGTCCACAAGCAATCTCATAACGAAAATCATTTCCAATCATTCATATTATACACGTTTTGTAAGATCATTCCGTGCTTAACTTCTTTATAGATCATAGAAGATCTTGCAAAGTTAACTTTTTTTAAAATGAGAGCACTTTGAAAAGTTGTACGATTGGGAGTTACTTTTTCTATAAAGTTTTCCAAGATCAAAGAAAATATTTTCGAGCGAGAACAATTTTTTATTAATAAAAGTTAATCGAATAAGAGTATTTTTATATAAAAGTTTTTCGAATAAGATTAACTTTTTTTAGAAATAAGTTGTTTAAATGAGTGAGAGTTTTTCTAGAGAAAAGTGCGATAAAAAGTATGTTTTTGTAGAAAAAAGTTGTACGAATGGGAATAAGTTTTTTTTTAGAGAAAATATGTTTGAATGAGTGTAACTTGTAGAGAAAAGTTGTTTGAATGAGAATAAGTTTTTCTAAAGAAAAGTTATTCAAATGAGAGTAACTTTTTACATAGAAAGGTTGTATGAAAGAGAGACTTTTTCTATAGGAAAATTGGCCGATGAGAATAATTTTCTCTCTAGAAAAGTTGCTGTATTAAAAGTAAACTTTTCCTATAAAAGATTTTTCCAAAGACAACAATTTTTTATTATTAAAAGTTGATCAAATGAGATATTTTTTTCCGCACTGTTTCTATAAAAAAATTGTCCGAACGAGAGTAATGTTTATCATAGAAAATCTTTTCGAATGAGAGTAAATTTTTTTTATAGAAAAGTTGTTCGAATAAAAGCAATTTTTGCTTTTGAAAAGTTGTCTAAACAAAAGACACTTTTTCTGTAAAAAAAAATTGTTCGAACCAGAGGTTTTCTATATCAAAAAAATCTGAATAAGACAAAAGTTCGATAGAAAAGCTTTTCGAATAATAATAAAAACAACAGTTTCTATAAAAAATGTGTTATAATGAATACATATAACTCTACACAAAGTTGTTCAAATGAAGGAATCTTTAGTTGGAGACAAGTTTTATGAATAAGAGAAACTTTCTCTATATAGTAAAACCCGAATGGATGCAATTTTTTTATAATTGTAAAAATGAGAATAGCTTTTTTTAAGAATAATTGTATTGGAATAAAATTGTTCGAACCAGAGTTTTTCCAAAGAAAAATATAAGAGAAACATTTGAACAGAAAAGCTTTCCGAAAAAAAACAAAAGTTTCTTTAAAAAAGTTGTTATAATGAAAGTATATTGTTCAAATGAAAGCTTTTTTAGTTTGAGGCAAGTTGCACGAATGAGAGAAACTTTTTCTACAGTAAAACAGGAATAGAAGCAATTTTTCTACAATTGTAAAAAAGAAAATAACTTTTTCTAAAGAAGAATTGTCTGAGCGTATTGAAAACAGAGAAAATTTTTTTAAATAAAAGTTGGCGAAATAAATGCAACATTTTCTATAGAAAAATTGTCCGAATGACAGTGGTTTTGTCTAGAAAATTGTTTTGTATGAAAGTGATTCGAATCAGAACATTTTTTCTATAAAAAAGTTATGGGAGTAACATTTTCTATAACAAAAAGCTAAGAGATCATGAACTTTATTACTGTTTATTAATTTTATCAAGTTTCCACTGTCTTAATTTATTATTAGTTTAAAAAAATAAAAAAAACTCTTTACAGATAATATTAGTTTTTTGTTACTACTTTTCATCCACTTTATGTAAAACTTTGTAATACTCTAACAAATGACTTCGTCTTACCAATGAGGTTAGCAGCTCAATTTAGTTGTTGAAATTGCACAAAATCTAGAAAAAACTTCGAAGAGAAAAAATGGAAATATACTAAACTAATAGTAATCCCAACTTTAGACATTAGATTGTGTAGTAAGTTTGTTTAAAGTTGTTTTGTTTTTTATCTAAAACATTAACAGCTGGTCAATAAATTCACGTTTTAAAAGTCTTAAACGACATATAGAACATGAAGACTAAATGTTTCTGTAGCGTTGTTTTTTTCTTTTTCTTTAGATTTTCTTCAAACGATTTTTGTTGTTCAATCTATCTGAAGAAGCTGTAGAAGAAGTTTTAATGCGCTTGTTTTTGGAGCGTATAAACTAAAGGAAATTTGTTAGTTAGTTTGTCAATTTAGAGTGTGCGATAATGTAATGTAAATGTACAAATGTTCTTTTAAAGTTGCAACCATTTGAAGCAGAGTTGGAAAAGAATGCAAACATGAAATGTTAAAATTTTCATTTCAGGTTTTAAACCTGAAGTTGCTTTCAATTTGCTTTCAACTTAAAGGCTAGAAAAAAAGTCTTAAACTGATTTTATGGAGACTGTATCAATCTTCTTAATGTTTCGCTAAATGCGGGGTTAAAATCAATTAATAAAATTGTTTTTTTTATAAACTAAAAAAAAATAAAACACAAACCCGTATTTTTTTAATGGCAATTAAGAAATCAACAATATAATTATATTCTGTCTATTTGTAGATTATAAAAATAAAACGATTGAACATTTCCTACACATCAAAGTAAAACAATCAAAAAAAAAGTTAACAATTCCAATGTACATTTATGATGATGATGGTTGTTGTTGGTTGTTCATCTTTATTTTTATTACATATATATTTTTTTTTTTTTGTAAAAGTCAATGCAATTTTTCAACATAAAAAATAAATTCGTATTTTTTATTACCAGTACAATATGTATTTTTTGTTGTTGATTTTCTTCTTATTACATAGAAAACCCCAGTTCTATTGTATTTCAATTAAAAACTTAGGTTTTATTTAGAATTTTGATGATAAATCAATCAATCAGTTTCTGTATAAAAAAAGGGTGACTTAAGGAAACGACTTGTCATAAATTGTAGTTGTTTTTGCTTTCTTATAGCAATTAAGTTTTATTGGTTATGTCAAATGATTTAATGATGGCTGGGATAATGATTGTCAGCGTAATAAAATGTCTTGAAATGTTAGGGGTTTTTAAATGTGAGTAGATTATCATACAATAGGGGAACTTCGAAAAAAAAAAATAAAAGTAAAATTAACTAGAGCTTAAAAACAGATTTATTTGAAATTTTACTTATTTTATTTTTAATAAAAAAAATTACTTTTGTATAAAAAAAGCTTTTGGTAAATAAAGTTTTTTAAAATTGTAATAAAATTTTTACAGATTTTTAATGAAAAGAAAATTTTTGGTCAAAAAAAGCTTTTTTTGTGAAAAGCTTTTTGTACCTTGCAATAAAATTTTACGGATTTTTGATGAAAAGAACATTTTTGCACAAAAAGCTTTTTTTTGCAAAAATTTTTATATGGAAATTTCTTTTGGCTGAAAAAGACAATTTTAGTCTAAAAGCATGAAAATGTTTATTTGAAATAAAAAGTTTTTTAACTGCAAAAATCTATATTGGTGAATACGTTTTTTTAGTAAAATAATATTTTGAAAGAAAAAGGCTTTTTTCGTGAATAGAGTTTTATTTATAAGAAAGCTTTTCTTAGAGAAAATGTTGTTTTCAAGAAAAAGCTAAAAAACTATAGTAATTTCTAAATATAATTTATTTATTGTATAAAGAAAGCTTTTCCGTAAAAAATTTTTGTGAAAAAGCTTTTTAGTAAAAAATATGTAAAAAAGCCTTTTGTTAAAAAATATGGAAAAAAGCTTTTTTATGAATTTTTATTTTTATTATGAGGATATTTTTATCGAAAAAGCTTTAAACCTATAATAAAGTTATAAGTTATATATAAAGTTTTTTTTTATAAAAAAAAACTTTTTCGTAAATTTTTTTAAGTCTTTTTGAAAAAAATGGAAAAGCTTTTCTTCGAAAAAGCTTTTATGTGAAAAATATGTAAAAAGCTTATCTTTTTGACCGAAAGGCTTTAAAATTTTGTGGTATTTTCGATGATTTTTTTTTAAATTTGTTTCTACATGATTTACAGATTACTTTGTTCGAAACCCTTTCTCCTACAAGCTCCTCTTAATAAGTAAATATCATTAGCCAGTTGTGAGATAATCAAACGCCAAAGCAATTTTCTTTCAACTTTCCATTAAAAAGTGAAAATTAAACAGAAATAGCAAAAAGAATTCCCTCTCGGTAACAAAGTATCTCTCTGAAGTATAGATTTCTCTATTCTCTGGACCATAGAGAAACAAAAGACTATCTATGGACGAGTCTAAGAACCGGTCTATTAACTAGTTTTTTTAACTAGTTTTTCTAGGGACTATTTTATGAATTAGTCTTTGGAATAATAAAAAACTCTCTAAAGTTGTATCCTGTCTAGTCCTGTCTAGAAGTAGTCTAATAAGGTCTTACTTATATTGTGTTATATAAATACTTTCTAATTAATTAGTTCACTTGCTGTTAATCTATAGCTATGTATGCGTCTTATTTAACACGACTTACAACGACTACTTTTTCTAATTATTTGTAAGCATTTGTGGTAGGTACTTGCTTGCAATGACATCACTTAGACTTGAAATGCTATTGTGTTAGTATATTTTAACATTTTAACTCCTTACATGATAACGAAAGTTTTTGCTGGAATCAATCGGATTCCAAAAAGTACATATTTTAATGCTGTTTTAAACTGTATTCTAAAGTTTAGTTTAAAAACCTTCAACTTTCGTTGCCTCAACTAAGTTTTCAATTCATAACAAAACTGTAATTCAGTTACAATAAGAAAAACGTGTTTCGGGCGTGTTGTTTATTGATTTTATATAATTCACTTTTTAATCACAATATTTATGATCAGTGTCGTACTAACATAATTTAGTTGACCTTTTTTTTCAAAGCAACATTCTTTAAATTTTCTTAGTTTCCCCCGAATAATAAACGACACACACATGGATTTCTTACCCTAAAACAAATTTGTATAATTTTAACACCTGCTTTCAAAACTAAGTTCCCTACTAAATGAGAAAAAAAATCCAATCAAAAAAATTCATTGATTATACACATTTAGTTTAGTTAGTTAACGTCATTTGATTTTGATTGTGGGTAGAGGTATTTATTTAAATATTTATAAACTTAAATTATGATCTTAATAACAATTTATGTCAATTGTAAATCACAATAAAAACCAAAATCAATTTATGATTCCCTCTCCAACAAAAAAAAAAAAAATAAAATAAAATCATCTAAATGTTTAAGCACACAATTAAACAAAAAACACCACCAACAACAACCACAAACACTTTCACTGCAGCCGTTTGTCCGTTTGTAAATTAAAATCTAAATTTCTTTAAAATACTCCAAAGAGTTGGTTGGTATGATTATTGTTTGATTATTTATTTAAATAATAAAATTAATTTATATAGATTTTCAAATTTATAACGTTTTTCTTTACAAGTTTGTCGTCTTAAAAAAAAAAGCTTTTAAATTTTTGCTTTCGTTTGCTAGTAAAGCAATTTCTTAGTTGCGGTTGGCTGTTGCTGCTGATGCTGCAGTTGCATCTGTTTAGCTGATTTAAATATTTTATAAGATTTCTTAATTTTTATAATAGTCTCACAAATAAAAAACTATTAATTCATAAAAATGTTTATTATAAGATTTTGTTGCTTTATTTATTGTTAACAATTCAAGCAGCACGAAAAAAAAATGTTTAAATATTTGTTAACACAGTGGTTGTAATGGTGTTTGGGGGTTTGGTTGGTTTGCTCGATGACTGGTCTGTTGACCGGGTATTTTGGTTTCCTAAAATACAATAATCAAATATATTACAGCAAACTACAATAACAACAACAACAACAATAATAACATTAATGCATATTTTAATCGTTAAAATTGTCTCATAAACTCAACAATTTTATGTGACAACAACAATCGTGTTGCTTTTGCTGCTGCATTTGTTGTTGGTGTTGTTGATGTTGTTTGCTTTTGTTAGAGGACTTTTGTTTTTTTGTTTTTGCTGCTGTTAATGGTTTTATGCTGTTTGAATATTAGTTTTTTTTTTAATTTACAAAAAAGTAGATTATTGTGTTTTATAAGCCGGTCTGTATTTAATTTCAATTTCTATATTTATGGCAATTTAATACTCTATGGACAACATTGTAATTTATTTTTAAGTAATCAATGTTTTTGTGCTTGTTGTTGGTGTTGTTAGTGTTATTGCTAAATCACTTAAATTATGGGAATTTTTTTTAAATAAAATTCATAAATGGTTTTCTCTAATAAATAAAAGAAATATTATCTAAACATAATTTAAAAGAAAATATAACTCAGCTTAAACTGGTTAAAAACCAAATGAACAGCTTACATAAAAAACTCATTACTTTGAAGTGGTTAAGTAAGGGTTAGCTAAAAGTTTTTATAAATGGATTTCTTCTGGTATTTGCTAAGTTCCTCTTGACTTTCATACCTAACGGTGTCTCATATGTTATCGGAATATCAAAGTTCTCTACAATGTCATGTCATGTTGTTGGATAAAGAGTTGTGGTAAGTTTGATATTCATGCCATGCAAAGTTAACCTCGGGAGTAGTAAAGCTATATTACAGTCACATACGATCTTTAATTTACTTTACCACCTGATAACGTCCTGATATTTCCTCCAACTGAGTTTACTTATTGCCCTATTGCACGCACTTTTTCCTATAAGCTAGAGTTGTGATAGATTTTGAGGCCCCTTTTTCATCTAGTTTAGAACCATTCCTGTAGAAATGGATTTCTTCTGGTATTTGCTAAGTTCTGCTTGATATCTGTTATCCGTGTCTCAAAGTTACCGACAATTTATATATTCGATATGTCACGTTGTTGAATGAAGAGTTATGGTAGATCATCAGACCTCAGCTCTACTAGTTCAGACCCATCCAATTCCTTCTGGTGTTTGCTAAGTTCCGCTTGATCTTGATACTGATTATATATGTTATCGGTGTCTCAAAGTTCTCGACAATTTTTGTATTCGGTTTATCGCATCGTTGGATGGACAGATCAAGTGATCTTCAATGAATTGAAGATCTTGATCATGAAACTTATTATATCAGTTATCGGTGTCTCAAAGTTGCCGACAATTTCAGTAATTGGCATGTCATGTTGTTCTATGAAGAGTTGTGGTAGATCCTCAGGTCTGCTAGTTCAGACCCATCTGATTCCTTCTAGTATTTGAAAAGTTATCGAAAAGTTTTTGTATTTGGTGTGTAACATTGTTGAAAAGACAGATCAAGTGATCTTCAGTGAATTTCAGGGAAAATTTTTTAAATATATTTAATGATTTTTCCCTATAAAAAATTCTCTTTATTTTATAAACAAAATTTTATAAAACTTTTGTATAAAAAAGTTTCTTTTACGAAAAATTTTGGAAATAGTGTAAAAAAGCTATATAATTTCTCAAGTCCTTTAAAGAACCCTAAACAAAATTTTATAAAAAAAAAAATTATTTAAAACGTTTAAATTCGATTTAAGAAAACACTTCTATTGTATTAAATTATAAAAAAATAATATTTTATATTCAAAGTACAAACGTCTGACGAAAAAAAAAAACGTTTAAAGTCACGCTTGTGATTATTGTATTTTTTTTTATTCTTTAGAACCTTCATAGACATTGAAATGTTTTATAATTCTGTGAAAATAAGCAAAAAGATTTTAACCCTGGAACAGAGGATAATCTATACATAAGGCAAACAATAGCAAACAGACAAAATAACAAGAAACGAAACAGAAATCACACATAGACAATTGTTTTCCTAAAAAAACTAAACAAACATTTTTAATACGAATCATTTTTTTCACCCACTAGATTAGTTAACACGTTTTTCTAGCTGCCCCTGCTCTTTGGGAATTTTTTTTATATATATTCTTAAGATTCATATTCTAGAAATTGTTTGATACGTTAATGGTTTGACGCGGGTGTTGTACAGCTTGTTGCAGCAACAAACAATAGTTTTGAATAGTTGTGCAACAAATTGTAAAAAAAAGGAAAAAAATATGTTGTAAATACATTGATCTTGTCGTCTATAGTCTGGGTTTGCATAAAATTTTTTTCCCGGCATTATCTGCTAAATAAAATCTGATGTAACTTTTTTTTAGATTTTTTTTACCAATAAGTATGTAACAATAGTTTTGTAGTTAACATTCATAGACATTGTTATAAAGAATTATTTTTCTTAACAAAAGAACGGATGTTTAGATGATAGTTTGTAAAGTTGAGCTAACGATCCTTGAAATTTTATATTAATCGGAATTATAGTTTGTTAGAGGATTTCAATTTCTTCTTTATAATAGCAGTCTTATATTGAGTAGAAGAAGAGAGCGAAGGTAGCGAGAATGTATAATTATCTTGACATAAAGTCTTACAAATGATTATCTGTCAATTATTTAAAAAAAAGAATTATAAGAAAAGAATGTTTTATGGTAGTGAGAAAGTGATTTGTTATTAGGAAGTCTAAGAATTTAAATAATTTTAATTGAAGACAAGAAAAAAGAATAAATCAAAATTTTAATCATATAAAATGAAAAATTGTTTGTCAATGATTTGAGATATTAAAAGAATTGTAATCTTTTGTAAGTTATTAGGGATATCTTTAGTTATAGAAGAGAATTGGGATCATTTGAAAACTTTAGCACCCATTATCATAATATCTGGTTATTTTTTATCTTAAAGTTAAATTGACAGTTTTCATACAAAAAATATTTTAATCGGCAGAATAACTTTCGGTTGAACGATAACCGAAGGTGGAGTTAACGGGACTAAGAACCCTAAGATCAAACCGATATCACTATGCTTGATCGATTTTTTGTTTTGTCTAAAACTTTGTGAGAGAACAAAAAGGGAACATATTGATCACTTTCTTCTACGATCAGAGATATCAGAGATCATTTCCAGGACTTCTGTAACAAATTTTTCAAAAAGATGTTTACGAAATCCAATGGTGCTTGGTGGTGTCAATCTCAATTCACAAGATTTGCAAAAATCATCAATATGGGGAAACGAAGGAGAATTTCAATGGATCACGTTCTCCTATCAACAATCGATTTCGATTTAAATTTTACGAACTCAGTTACGTATCGTTACAATCGATTCTTTTTGTGCAAAATATAAAACTGATCATTTGCATTAACGAATATGAATGTGAGAGAGCGGAAGAGAACGTTAATCGAAATGTGAGAAAAGTAAACTGATCGATTACATTTTCAAATGAAAGAACTGAGGGAAAGAAGTATCTATCGATTGGTTCCAAAGTAGAGTAAATTGAATGAATTGGTGTTACAGGAGTCATTTCCAAATTGAATCTCTTACAAAAATCATCCTTTCAGTTAATAGTACTACTATCAACTGAAAGGACTGCAAGAAAGAAAGACTGATCGACTGAATCATCAGTATCATTCTCAAATCGAATATTTCAAAAATTATCAATGTGACGATTGATTATATTCTAAAATTAAAGGCTAATAAAAAAACCGATCGATTACTTTCGACATAAATTACACAAACTTTAAGTTCTTAAATTGAGACTTTTAAAAATTTCGTAGTAATATGAACTCATCGCTTTGCCTTTAGAACTCAATCTCTTTCCGATGTTAAAGGAGACTACTGAGACTGCATAAGGTTATGCAATCTACAGAAAACATTCTGTGAAGTTAATGGTTTTGACGTAGAGATCAAACTTATCGCTATTTTTAAGGTAAGAAATGCATTTCCAGACTGCAAAGGGACACAAGCATATAAATTAACGAAAAAGTCTCTAAAAAGTGGCAAGATATATAGAGGCCTTTAATTTCAAAGAAAAAAATTTAAAGCGAAGATCTTTCTAGAAGTACATAACATTTAAAGCACAAATAATAAAATGTTCTAATTTTCGGCGCCCAAAAATATGCAGCAAACAATAAACTTTTTCAATTCCTTAAAGTACACTTACGAACATTGGCGAATTTTTCATTATTTCACGTTTTTTTAATAAAAAGTAATACAATTTTTCAATTTATTGCACAATTTTTTTAGTTCTCATGATTTTTCTAAAAATATTTACAATTCTCTTGTATTTCCAACACCCCTCCGAAATTCAATTAATTTTACATTCAACTTTTTTTTTTTTTTTGCTAAAATTCTATTATAAAACAACAACAACATCATTGACTCATGTTTTTCTTATAGAGATGAACAAAACAAAAAAATGCAATTTATTTTTTCATAGAAGATGCGTTGGTGGATTGATTGTTGTAATATAAAGTAACAACAACATTTACTAAATCTATAAATTTTCTTTTTTAATCAAACAATAACCAATACATCTGACTGACTGGCTGGATGGCAGTATGATCTCATACTTAGAGTAAACTATCTAGAAGATCTATTTGGTAGTTGGTTTTTTTTCTGATTATTATTCTTTTTTGTTGGTGGCATATATTCAATATTATTTGTTTATATACATTGTATGTCGAGACGTTTGAATATGTAGAATTACAATTAAAACGACAAAGCGTTAATTTGGGAAAATCTTTTTTTAAAGAAGGTGTTTAGAGGTGTGAAGCAGAATGTGTTAAATTCGACCTTCTAGAGCATCTTTGCCATACATTCTTTTTGAAATTTTTGCTACAATAGGGGACTCATAACTTTTATCATGTTATAAATCTTCCAATCGATAGACACTTGGACAAAGATCCTAAAAAAGCCTTTTTTTATTTTAAATCCAAATCAAGAAAAATTACCCTTAATTAATCAACTTGCTGTCACTTCTACTATCGCTACTCATGACGAAGGAGGGTCTCGCAGCAGTTTTCACTTTGTCGCCTCGATTATATTTTCAAACCCTTGAAAATATCTTTGACGTTGAATTTAGTTTATTTCCAATTTTTTCACTCAGTTTTTAGTTTGTTATTATTATTCTACCACATGGTATTTAAAGATAATGACGTTGCATGATAAGTGTATGAGTGTGTGTGTTGGGTGCAGGGAAAAACTGTTTGATAATAATTCTAGAATCTAGATGGAAGACACAAGTCAACTTAATTCAACTCGTTGCGACTTGTAAACGTATGTATGTATGTGTTTCGTTCATTTCAATATGTACATACATTCATACACAACGTTACAACTTGACTTGAGTAAATTTCAATTTTATTTATACACTGACAGATAGTCAGTGTTTGTCAATTTGCTGCGTTTTTTTCTGTTAATACTGATGATGTATTACTTACAATAACAAAAAATACAAAATAAGGTTAACGACTTTTTAGACACATATTTTTTATGCCATTCTAGAGTCATCATCACCACCACCACCACCAGTAAACAAGCAACCAACCAGTCTGTCAGACCAATACACCGATATGACATATTATCACACATGCACTTTCGAAAATAAAAACACTTTTAAAAACTCATTTATTTATTAAAAATTTAAGTTGAAATTTTGTATAAAAAGCAATAGTTTATTATTTATTTAATGACGTTTTGTTTAAATATAAACGAGAGTGTTTTTTTTTAAGTTTTGTTAAAGTTTTAGTATGTTAAATAAACTAACAGCTGATCTTTTGTTTGAACTGAATCGAAAGAAAGAGAAGGGTTTAGAAACAAACAAACAATCTCTTACCTATTATTAGAATAGATAAGTTAGGTTATGTTCTGTCGTATGCATCTCCCGTTTTAACGAGAATACTGGGAGGACATTTGCTTCCAATAATTTGAGAGATATTTTTAGTTCTTTGGACCCTGGACTTTGATAATTCGAAAGTTTTCTTTGGCTAAACAGAATCTGTGCCGTTGACTTAGAATTAGGTTATATGTTCTGTTATAGAAGCAGCTCGCGTTATAGCAAGAGTACTCGGAGCACCTTTGCTCCCAATAATTTGTTCGGTCTTTTTATTTTACTGGAAACGGAGCTTACCATATGTTACATCTTACAAATTTGAATAAATATTTCAGTGACCCGGCCTAGATATAGTATAGGTCATCAACGAGACCCCGATAACTCAATCTTTTCATTTGTAGGTTGTAATAGTTTAGGTGTTAAACCGATTTTTCTTTCCACATCTCAACAACGACTTCCTTAATTCTTACTTTTACATTCTACGATCTGATATGAATACTACCATGAGCCAAGAGATATTAAGTTCTTTTCCATTAAATACACATGAGTTCAATATAATTTTGCAAAAACGTTTCCCATTCCTTATTTTCGCTTTCTTTAACGAATTCTCTTTTGTTCTCGAATCCAAATTAATACGATAGAGTGTTTTTTTTTTTTAAATTTGGGTCAGATAAATACAATATATCGTAATGGCAATCAAGAGATCTTTAAAACATATAAATCTTTAAAAATTGTTCTTAAAGAATTCCACATCGCTTTGAAACGTATCTCAATTATGAAAAATTTTTGATAACTAGTTCTTGAAATTCTTCACGAAAAACTATTAAAATTGTATATTTTTATTTTTTTTTAATAAAAACTTATTACTTAATAAATATTTGTTTAAATTTTATTTTAATTTTAAATACATAAGCAAATTTTTAATTTAAATTTAAAAATGCAAATTCTAAGAATATTCTCGAAAAATTAGTTCGAAATGAAAAATGTACTTTTTTTGTAAAAATTATAATTTTAAATTTATTTGTACAAATTAATGATGAAAAACCACTTGTATTAAAGGTTGTTTTTATTATACACTCACAAAATAAGCTCTGGGAATATTCGCAAATATATTACAAATTAAAATGTTTATATTTATTTTATAAAAATAATGTTAGAATAAAAATTTTACTTATTCATAAATATTTATCAAAAGGTTTATAGAACAAATTTTTTATGAAAATTTGATTTATAAAGCTTTGATAAACGTTTTTAAATAAGGCAGTTGTTTCCTTATTCATAAACATTTATCAAAAGGTTTATAGAACAATTTTTTTATGAAAATTTGATTCATAAAGCTTTGATAAACGTTTTTAAATAAGGGAGTTGTTTAGCTTTGAGATTTTTTTTAAATTTCATTTCAAATACTTTTAAAATTAAAAAAACCTTCAAAACAGTTTGCTGACAAAACAAAGAATTGATCTCTTTTTTTTATTTGTTTTAAATAATTTTCACATACCCTTGAAATTGCTTACAAATATTGATGAGTTTATTTATTTTTTTTCAATATTTCATAAATCCTAAATAAACAATAAAACCCTAAAAGCCACTCCTACAAAATTTAAATAAATTCTCATACTCTTATCCGAGTATAAAAGGTTACCTACATCAATGTTTAAAAAATAAACATTTAAAGATTTTTAGCATTTATATAATTTTTGTTGATTTTTCTAAATTCTAAGAGAGCTGACAGGACTTCCTATGGTGAGACTTTAGAATTTTTGACATTTTATTATTTTAATTTTGACTACTTTTTGTTTCCTTGCCATCAAGACGACTCACATTTCAACTCCTGCCGTTAGTTTGTGTATGTGTGTGTGTTTTAAGGGAAATTTTAGCAATTAATTGATTTCAAAATTTGTTTATTTTTTTCATTATACAAAATCAAAATCTTGATTTAATTTTGAAATATTTTACTTTGATTAGGCTGGCTTGTATTTGTGTGTGTATGTGTGTGTGTGTTAGGTGGCTGTGGTAAAACTATACAGACAATTAACAGCATGAGATTCCATCAATGTTTTTATACAATTTATTTGTTTTTTTTTGCTTTATTTTATTCTATGACCGTTTTAAATAAATAATTGTGTAAAAAGCATGGGCCATGATCATTGCCAGATAGTATAGTTCTTCTTGGTTGGTTGGCTGAATAGTTGGCTTGCTGTTTGGCATTGTAAGCACATGCCAAAATAAACCATTACACATCATCTATCCCATCCATCTATTCCATATACATATATACTATGTTCCTGACTTTAAACACATCCATTTAAAAGTGATCATTTATTTAGTTCTTGTTCTTTGCCTTCTCCCGTCACTGTTTGTTTTTAAGTAGTTTGTGGTAAAAAAAACAGAATTTAAAAGATATTTTATACATGTTTAATATACTTAGGCATTTGCTAAGTAAAAGAAGAGCAGCAGTAGAAAAAAACATATATTAGAAGAAACTTAAGTAAATGTATATTTTTTGCTTTAAACCAGGAAGCAGATGTTGAACTAATATAAAACGCGTTTAACACACATTTTACTTACAAACAAAACAGATGCCGGGACGGACTGGCGGGCGTCTAAATGAACAGTTTTTTTTTCTTTGCTTTAAATATGTTTTAGTTTCCTCCGTTTACTCTTTTACTCCCTTACTTAAGTGTCTAAATGAGTGATTGACTAAATTTAAAATGTGGTATTATTAGGGATCATTACACTAAGGCCAAGTGATAACTCAAATTTTCTAGAAATATTTAAGGAAAGATTCCTGTTATGAACATTTATCATTATGAGTGGCGAGTTCGTGGACTATTCTCGAAAAAATAATCGAAATATATTATTATGAATGTTACCGACATATCGGTTTGGTAATAGATCAGATGTAAAGGATTTAAATTTCTTGAAAAAATGACAAATGTTTTTGAGGAATTACTCCTTTAACGAACATTTATTATTTATGAACATTTTTCGTTTATGAACATTTATCATTTATGGACAATATCATTTATGAACATTTATCATTTTTGAACATTTATCATTAATGAACATTTATCATTTAATGTTTTAAGCGTTGAGTTCTTAAACTATTCTCGAAAAAAGTATCGAAATATATAATTATGAATGTTACCTTTATATGGGTTTTGTAATAGATTAGATGTAAGGGATTTAAATCTCTTGAAAAATGACAAATATTTTTGACCAAAGACTCCTTTTATGAACATTTATCATTTAGTCTTTGGGAGGCGAGTTTTTGAATTATTCTCGAAAAAAAATTTCGAATGCTACCAACATATTGGTTTTGAAATTGATCAGATGCAAAGGATTTAATTTTCTTGAAGAGAAGACACTTTAAACTTTTTACTTTTAATCAAATTTGAATACATAAACCTCTAGGTAGACGTATGGGACTTTGGACGATTTAGCTTTCCTCAGGATAACTTCCTCGAATACTCCTAATATTTACATTTTGTATTAAAAATTTTCTGTTTGAGGGGCTGGAATTTCCCTTTTCACTCTTGTTTGGTTTTGCCCTTGCCGTACCACTGGAGCAGTATATGGTTAGGACTGGTTTACAGTTTAGTAGGATTCTTGATTCAACCTTATCCCCTGATGTTACCTTAATTGCTTTCATGGCTGTATGAAATTTTATAAATTTTGTATATCCTTTTGCCTAGAGGCTTGTACGATGTGACATGATTCTGATCATACTAAACATGTCTAAAAGATTTCTTCTTGGACCAAGAGAGATAAAGTTCTTATCACTGAAATACACGTAAGTTCAATATCCTTTTGCCGTAATTGCTTTCATACAATCTTATGCATTTTCTATGTCCTTTCGTCTTGTTTTTTTGCGATTAGGAAGGTGGTAGTATATTTTGATGTCCCAGGGTTCTAAATAAGGTTTCCAAGCCTTGTTTGTCAATTTAGAGCTTTCCATGTAATAACAAATTCTGTTAAGATTTTGATGTAGAGTTACGCTTGACCAATATCGCCTGCGATCGGTTACGGAGTTTGACAAAGAGTCAATGTATCCGGAAAATATCAGATTGTATCTATTTTGTCTATTGACATGGATGCACTATTTGTAAACGAGGATAAAGACAATCGTCCCTTTAGTGTCCCCTTTGTATGCAAGAGAGTGGATACTTGAAAGTAAACAAAAGCTTTTTGCTGTCTCTTCGTAATCTATGGGGTGACGATTGACTTCCTTGTAGGACAAGCATTATTAAAGTAACGAGTCTCCTGGTCACTGGGTGGCTAGTTCGCGACTGCCCAATCGATCTGCTGGGTACTAGCTTTCGTCAACTGTCTTTTAGCTAAGAGCCGTCTCTCTATTTCAAAATAGTGAACTAAATCAATATTTTGTGTTGGTTCTTGCTTATCTGTGGTAGTTCTATATAAGTTTCCGTTACAGGATTAATTAGAGGCTGTAATTTTCGTTCTTGTTAATTTTTATGCAAATTTTCTACATGTTTAATTATTCTACCTGTTTATTTTGCTATAAATCCTTTTAATGGATCACATATTCCTTTGTGCTCACAAATTTATTCAAATTAAAATATCCATGGTGTAGTTAAATTTAAAATTTATATATTCGTTAGAATTTTAAAATGTTCTTTTTATATATATGAAAAAAAGCCATTCACTTAAATTAATTCCTGTAATTTTCATTTACTTCATAAACATTTTTCTCCTTTTTTGCTAATAATCAAGATCACATCCATCCAACACCACCTTACCGAGTCACAGCTATAATATATTTTTAACAAAAATTTATGTGGATTTTTTTTCTTTTTCTGGGGTTTTGAAATGAATTGTTTACAATATTGTTGTTGGTTTTTGTTGTTGTCAGAAATAAAACTACAACAACACTAAAATATGTATGGTGTAGTGGTTATTTTTTATAATGTATTAGCAATTTTTTTCTAGTTTCACAAAAAAAAAAAAAATAGCAGGATTGTAAAGGAAATAAATGTCAGAGTAATGCTATGTATACACGGTTGTTAGATCTTACAACTTTGGCAATAAAATGCAACAGTGTCGTTTTAAAAATTTTGAACGATTGTTAAACATGAACATTTTACTGACAACGTTGTAAGATTTGACAACCGTATATCACGGCTTTAAGTCTTCACACAAAAGTTTATCAGAGGTTTATAGAACAAATAATCTATGAAAATTTAAATAGTTTATTGTAATTAAAGTTATGGCTTAAATATTCTGAGTTCTAGAAACGTCTCAAGTCAAGCGTGTATTAGAGCTTTAGGTATTACACAAAGGAAAAAAAGAAATGTCCACGCCTTGTACCAAATTGATACCAAAGTGTTTATAATTTTTTGCAATAACATCTGTTATCAAATTAAATACATACGTAAGACAATACTCGTTGTCGACATCCAAATTTTATACACATCCGTTGTCTAAATGTTAACAAACGTGTTAATAGTGTGCTTTGACAACGGATGTTATTGAAAAATTATAAACAGTTTGGTATAAATTTGATAATGAGTTTTATGAGCAAACTTTTTAAACATTTAACAATATCCAACACAGAGTTGTGTGTTACCAAAAAAATTGGCTAAAAGATGAATTAATTCTCTTTCTTCTCTGGTGTTAGTACCAGTATTTGTGGGTGTGTGTGTTTTTAGCTATAGCTAGAGTACATGGTTCAATGAATTACTTTATTAGGAGTGTTTTTTCCATACAATTCAGAATGTACAAATATGTATAAACGTATAAATGTTGTTTGTTGCAACTACGTGTATTATGTTCTTAAATAGTGTACATGTAGGATGGTCGTCACATTCACTATGTACAACAATTGTGACTGTCGCCGCCACCGCCACCGTCAGTGTTTCTTTTTTTTTGTTTTGTTTGTTCATTCTTTTACTTTATGCCAATAAAGGAATTTTTGTTATTTTTTCGATTTTTTTCTCATTTTACTGGTACAATTTTCAAGTGGATGAATGAATGGTTGACTGACTATAAACATGTACAACAAACTTTTCTTTACGTTCTATGTTTATGTGAATTTTGGAATACGCTGCATAATTTTTATGGGCTATATTATTGCAATAGTGTCGGTTTAGTTTCCTGCAGTTCGGAGTGAGTGTACCGAAGTTTTAACTAAATTACTCTTAAGGTTTACTTAGATTGACATGGAAATTTTAAATTCGCTTAGCATAGCGACAAAAAATTTACTTCTGAATGCCCCCTACACTCCTCTAATAATTGTTTATAGAGAATACGAAATTCTGCTTAAAAAATATGATTGCAAACAAAGTATTCTTTCTATCAAAACTTACTTAACCTTATTTGTACATATGTTTGAAAATTCATTCATCAACTTAATTCATTCAAACCATTTATAAAGCTTATATTATTCTAATTAAATCATATTTTTCCCAGATCTCATCTGCATATTAATTTTTAAAGCAAATAATTCATTTTCATACTAAATTCTGATTTATCAAGCTGACCAATCAGGTAAATAATAACTTGCAATGTTAATGTAAACAATTAGATCTACTTGCTAAGCAAATTAATGAACAAAAATAAATTAGTCATCATTAATAAAATGTCTAAAAAAAATCAATTTCCGGTGAATGCATTAATAAAAAAAATTAAAAAAATTTTATTGAAAGATGAAAACAATGAAATTTGTTACTCAGACTTACACAATAAAGCTGTCAATTCTACATGATGTAAAATGCTAAAGACTAGACTACGGACTAGACTACAGACTAGACTAGAGACTATAGTCAATACTATAGACTAGACTATAGACAAGAAGATATGCTAGACTTTAGCCTACACCATAGGATAGACTATAGACTAGAATATAGACTATATACCAGACTATATACAAGATTACACACAAGGCTGTCGACTAGACCTAAACTATAAACTAGATTATAACCTCTACTATAGACTAAACTATAGGCTAAACTATAGACTAGACTATAGACTAGACTATAGACTAGACTATAGACTAGACTATAGACTAGACTATAGACTAGACTATAGACTAGACTATAGACTAGACTATAGACTAGACTAGAGACTAGACTATAGACTAGACTATACACTAGACTATAGACTAGACTTTAGACTAGACTATAGACTAGACTTTAGACTAGACTTTAGACTAGACTATAGACTAGACTATAGACTAGGCTATAGACTAGACTATAGACTAGACTATAGACTAGACTATAGACTAGACTAGACTTGCTAGCCTATAGCCAAGCCTATAGTCTAGACTTTCGACTTAACTATAGACTAGACTTAAGACTAAAATTTATACTAAACTATATGCTAATTTATACTAGAATATATACTAAATTGTAAGCTATATACAGGCCAGAGTGTAGCCTATAGTCTAGGTTACCCTATAGACTAGATTATAGATGTTTCTAATTCTAGACACGGACTATAGACAAAATTTAGTTTTCCAGTGTAACCCCTGACATTAATTTTAACATGATTGTAATATAACACACAAACACAACTTTTAATTACATTTTAAAAATGCTCATTAAAATTATCTGCTGTTGTTATAATCAAAATTGTAAAAAATGATTGATTTATGTGCAAAAATGTCAAAATAATATCAAATATAAATACATATGTAAATATGAAAAAAATAAGTTCTTATCAAAAATGTAAAAAGAAATAAACACAAACACTCCTGCAAATACATAAATGACAACAATTAGGTTGTTAAAAAAATGACTAAGCCTTCAAATGATAAGAAAATTGTTAAAACAACAATCGCTTACCAAATGTTACAAATGTAAAACAAGATTTACTATTTCTCAGTTTTATTTTTCCTTACACACTTTTAGACACTTTGTATATTTATAAATGACAAACTTTATTTTTTAAAAAAAGGCCCAAAAAGTAAACATGTCTGCTAAACGTTAAAGATAATTTGAATATATATTTATGTTTTTTCTTTTAAAAATTTTGAGGTGAGGTAACAAAAATAAACGTCAATGATATATGACGCATATTTTTAAAAGGTAAAATACGCATTTTTGCAAAAAAAAAAAAAAAAAAAAATTACACCTTCAATTTGTTGTGCTTTTTAGTTTTATCAACTGGCTGAGAGGAAGGAGTAAAAGTAAAAAATTTGAAAAGTTCAACAAAGTTCATTTATAACTTTATATACTTCTTCCACAACTCTTCTTCCTTTTTTTCTTTAGCAGTAAATTATGCAAGTTTGCTGGTTTGTTAAAGTCAAATTACATATTTAATATGAAAAATTTGTTTAAAGCTAACAAAAATATTAATTTATGATGTAAAGACGAAAATAAAAGCTTGTCAAACCGGGTAAATTGGCGGAAACAATAACAAAAGTTCAAAATCATTAGTGTGAAAAGAAAAATGTTAAAATATTAATTTTTGAAATTTTAAGTGAGTCAATATTTTTGTTGCAAAGAAAGGAATTTGTCATAAAAGAGAACTTTTTTAACTGACGTTAACAAAGCTTTCACAGAAAACTTTTTTCTTCTATAAAAGTCTTTATTAAAGTGAAATATAGTAGTTTAAATAAAAATCAGTTTCAAAAGCATTCACTTATAGCTTTTTAGCAAAAGCTTTTATATAGTAGTTTTTTTTTTTAATTTTACTTTAATTTCTTAATAAACACGCTTCAGAAATCATTAAAAACTATAAAGTGAAAGCTAAAAATAGCTTTTTTATAAAAAACTTTTTATGACTTTTTTAATTACTACAAATAAAAAAACTTTTGCTGTTCTTCTTCTTTATGCAAAAGCTCCCATATAGTAAGCTTTTTCCACAATATTATACTTCAATTTCTTAATAGAATATATATTTTTAAAACAGCGCTATTATTTGTAAAGCTTTAAAGTAAAAGATTACAATAGCTTTTTACTAAATATGCTTTTATACCAAAAAAATTTTGTGTAAGAAACTTAAAGAATTTTTTCCATTAATAATAAAAGCTTTTTTATAAAAAGCTTTTGACAAAAGCTCCTATATAGTATGCTTTTCCTTCAGTATTATACTTCAATAAAATCTATTGTAATAGAACTCTATGCAAGTATTTAAAGCTTTTAAGAAAAAAACTAACGAACGTTTTTTATTAAGTTTTCAAAAATTTCTATAAGAGCTTCACAAGCTTTTGTTCTTCAACAATTAAAGCTTTCTCATATAGTTTAAAGCAAAAGCTTTCATCTTGTAAGCTTTTTCTTTAGTATTATACTTTAATGTATAATTTAAATCTCTTTAAATAAAATTCGATGCAATTTTTCAAAGCTTTAAAGTGAAAGCTAATAAAATGTGTTTTTTTAATATTTTTATTTATATAAAACTTTCCTACTACAAACATTTATTTAAAAAAAAATTTTAAAGAACTTTCGTTCTTTAACAATAAAAGCTTTCTCATAAAAATTTTAAGGCAAAAGCTCCTATATAGTAAGCTTTTTCTTCAGTATAATACTTGAATTTATAATCAAAACTGTTTTAATAAAACGCTGTACAAATCCTTTATAAAAAGCTTTTCTATTATAAAAATTTTTACATAAAAGCTTAACGCACATTTTTTTTTAATAAAAAAAAATTTCTCATAAAAATGTTTAAGTAAAAGCTCCTAAATGGTAAGTTTTTAACAATAAAAGTTTTCTCATAAAAAGTTTTAAGCAAATGCTTCTATATAGTAAGCTTTTTCTTTAGTATTTGTTTATAATAAAAATCTGTTTTAATAATACGCTGTACAAATCTTTTATAAAAAGTTTTTCTATTATAAATTTTTTTATAAAAAAGCTTAACGAATGTTTATTTTTTAATAAAAAAGTTTTAAGCAAAAGCTTTAAAATAGTAAGCTTTTTCTCAAGTATTATTTTTAAATTTCTTTACCTGTCTTAAAATCTGTTTTAATAAGACGCTGTAAAAATCCTTTATAAAAAGCTTTTCTCTTATAAACTTTTTTATAAAAAAAAGCTAAACGAAGAATTTTGCTTTAATAATAAACGCATTCTCATTAAAAGTTTCAAGCTAAAGCTCTCAAATAGTAAAGGTTTTCTTTAATATGTATTATTTTTCAATTTCTTAAAAAAATATATTTTAACAACAACGCTATGCAATTGCTTTTAAAGCTTTAAAGTGGAAGCTTACAGAAAGAAGCTTTAAACAATATTTTTATTTAATAAGGGTCTTGCTGATAATCTTTTTTTAAAGGTTTATAAATTTTATACAAATTTGTTTAATAAATCTTTGATAAATGTTTATGAAAAAAGCAATAAGTATTTAATAATTAGTCTTAAAGTTCTTTGTTATATTTTTCATATAAAAAGCTTTATTAAATGAATATTTTTTCATAGAAATCTTTTTGATATAGATAGCTTTTACTTAGAAATATTTTAATCTTGCTCATGAAAAGAAAAGCTTTTTCATAAAAACATATTTTGATTGATTTTTTTAAAAAATCATTTTCACTTTCAATTAAACTAAAAGTATTAGTTTTTTTAATATTTTGAATCTTATTTACAAATTTGTATCAAAGGTTTATAAATAAAATTTTTATATAAAATTTATTACCTTTAATAAATGCTTATGAATAAGGCAGTTTGTTTTATTCACTTTAAAAGTTTTTTTAATTTTTTAAACTGTTTTATTAAAAAATTAAATAAAATTTAACAAAAAATATCTAAAACGTTCAAATAATATTGACATGTAGGCGTAACAGGCTAACTTGGATCTTGTACTTATAAAACCAAGCCCAATTTTATGTTTAAATTGTTTAAATTAAAAGCAAACAAATATTTTTAATTAATACCTTTTCATATGAATAAAAAGTGGTTAAACAAATATTTAAAAAAATATATTATAAATATATAATGTAAATAAGAAAAAAAATTAATTAATAATTACAAGCAAAACCAGTTTTTATTTTGCGATAATAAATTGTAAAGCAAAAAAAAAAAACACACTCAATTAATAAAAATGAAAAATAATAATAATTAAATTTTATGGTTATAAAATTTAATAAAAAAAAACAACAAAATTTAAACGAATAAATAATGATTATTAAACGTGCTTTTTAAGTAAAGAACAAAGTTTTGTAATTATTAAAGTCTCTTTGAAAAATAATCAAAAAAAAATGTAAAAAACACAAATAAAACATTACAAAGGCGCCTTTGTTAAAATTTATTATTTTTTTTTAGGAAATATAAATAGATTTTTGCTATAGACAACTGAAAGAAAAATAAAGTAATTTTAATGTAAAAATATACTTGAGCTTTGAGTAGGTCATGTTAATAAATTAGTCATCTAGCAACTAAAACATTATAATACAATTAATTTTATAATAAAATTATTTATTTTTTTAACATTTTATTTAAACCCTTTTTTGTAAAATTCTATTTAAATCAAATGACATCTTTTTTTAACCTTCATAATAAAGAAGTTATAAGTTTATATTTTAAAATTCAAGTTAATTAATTTACTGTAATTCTCATTAAGTTTAGATATATTATTTTATAAGTATTCCCACGCAAGCGGTTACAATCAACCTTTGATTGATGTTAATGAATTTTGAAATTTCAAAACCAGAAATTTTACATTTATAGTGATTGATTATTGTAATATTTCAATAGTTTTAGGTAAAAATATTAACAAACAAACTGACCAATCTTAATGTTATAAATAACTTACCCAAAAAGTATAGATATTTATATATAAATTTATTTATTTACCTGAAAAGAAAATAAAAAAATAAAAAACATTAATAAATAATTTTAAAATAAATTTTAATTTAATAATTTAAAAAATTGTAAGATATCAAAATTTTTGTAGAAAAAAAAAACAATTTGAAAAAATGTTTTCCTATAGAATATAGTTGGTAATGAATTGTTTGTATAGAAAATAATTTGCTCTCAATTTTTTCTGTATAAAACTATATGTAAAGAATTGTTTAGTTTAGTAAACAATTTTGAATGAATTTTTCCATATAAAAAACAATCTGTAAAGATTTTTTTCTTTAGTAAACATATTGTAAAGAATATTTCTATTATAGAAAATAATTAATAAAGAATTTTTCGTTTAGAAACAATTTGTAAAGCATTTTTCTACAAAAAAAAAAAAACAATTTGTAATCATTTTTTTCTATAGAAAAGTATTTTCAATAAATTTTTTCTATAGATAACAATTTTTTAAGAATTTTTTTGTATAGAGCTATTTGTAAAGAATTTTTTTCTACAAAAAACTATTTGATTTTTTTTTACAAAAAGTATTTTTAATATTTTATTTCTATTGTAAACAAATTTTTAATAATTTTTTCTATAGAAAATAATTTTAAATGAATTTTTTTTTATAAAAAAAACAATTTTTAATGAATATTTTCTAATAGAAAATAATTGATAATAATTTTTTCCTATAGATTACCGCAGAATTTTTTCTACAGAAAACAATTTGTTAAGATTTTTCTTATAGGAAACTATTTGTTAAGAATTTTTTTCTATAGAAAACTATTTGTAAGGAATTTTTTCTTTAGAAAATAGTTTGTAAAAATTGTTTTATAGAAAATTATTTTCTACGAATTATTTTCTATAGAAAATAATATGCAGAAAATTTTTTGTATAGAAAATAATATGTAAAGAATTTTTTTTCCATAAAAATCTAATTGCAGTGAATTTTTTTCTATAAAAAGTATTTTTAATAATTTTTTTCTATTGAAAACGAATTTTAAATAATTTTTGTCTATAGAAAACAATTTTAAAGGATTTTTTTTTTTTTTAAAACAAATTTTAATAAATATTTTCTAATAGATAATAATTTATAAGAATTTTTTCTATAGAAAATAATTTTTAATAAATTTTTTCTATAGAAAATTATTTTTAATGCATTTTTTTATAGAAAATAATTTTTAATGCATTTTTTCTATAGAAAATAATTTATAATTAATATAGAAAATATTTTTCAATTAATTTTTTTTTCTATAGAAAATAAATTTTAATGAAATTGTTTCTATAGATATACATTTTTAATGAATTTATTTTTCTATAGAAAATAAATAAATAATAAATAAATATATAATAAATAAATCATTTTTTCTTTAGAAAATTATTTTTAATTAGTTTTTTTCTATAGAAAATAATTTTTAATTTATTTTTTTATAGAAAATAATTTTTAATGAATTTTTTTCTATAGAAAATAATTTTTAATGAATTTTATTCTATAGAAAATAATTTTTAGTGATTTTTGTTTCTATAGAAAATAATTTTTAATGATTTTTGTTTCTATAGAAAATAATTAACGATTTTTTTTCTAGAAACTATTTTTTAATTATTTTTTCTATAGAAAACAGTTTTCAATGATTTTTTTTCTTTAGAAAATTATTTTTAATGAGTTTTTTTCTATAGAAGATAATTTATAATGAATTTTTTGTATAGAAAATAATTTTTAATGATTTTTGTTTCTAAAGGAAATAAATTTTAATGGATTTTTTTCTATAGAAAATAAATTTTATTGAATTTTTTTCTATAGAAAATAAATTTTAATGAATTTTTTCTATATAAAATAAATTTTAATGCATTTCTTTTATAGAAAATAAATTTTAATGCATTTCTTCCATAGAAAATAAATTTTAATAAATTTTAGATAATAATTTATAAGAATTTTTTCTATAGAAAATAATTTTTAATAAATTTTTTCTATAGAAAATTATTTTTAATGCATTTTTTTATAGAAAATAAATTTTAATAAATTTTTTCTATAGAAAATAAATTTTAATGATTTTTTTCTATAGAAAATAAATTTTAATGATTTTTTTCTATAGACATACATTTTTAATGATTTTTTTCTATAGACATACATTTTTAATGAATTTTTTACAGAAAATAATTTTTAATGAATGTTTTTCTATAGAAAATAATTTTAATGAATTTTTTTCTATAGAAAATAATTTATTATTAATTTTTTTCTATAGAAAATAATTTTTTCTGTAAAAAATAATTTAATTAATTTTTTTCTCTAGAATATAATTTATAATGAATTTTTTCTATAGAAAATTATTATAATGAATTTGCAATGCATTTTTTTCTTAAAGAAAATAATTTTCAATGAAATTTTTTCTATAGAAAATAATTTTAATGATGTTTTTTTCTATGAATAACTTTTTTTAACAAGAACACACCGGAAGTGTTGCTAAAGTGTTCATTCGCTTTTTAATAACAAACTTAATGAACATCTTTCACCTGCTACCCCCCACTTGTTTTTTTTTTTTTGAGCTTTTAAAACTTAAAATTACATAATTAAAAAACACACTAAATTTTTTTATAAAAACATATGTACATATAAAAATTAGCTTTTTTTTAACAAGACAACTTTTGGTTTAAGATTTATTTATTTTGATTTGGTGTTTCTACATCATAAACTGCTTTTTTTACGACAAGTATTTTTATTTTATTTTTATTTTTTTCAAATTGTTAAATTTTTCTACACACATGCGTCATGCTCATTAATAATAAAACGAAAATGAAAAAAAAAAATACAAAAAAAATCCCAACCAAGAATGTAAAGTCATAAAAAACAAGGTAATTAAGACTTGTTTTCAATTATTTTTTTTATTTCCACAAAAGATACTTTTTTGCAGTTTTTTATCTAAGTTTGTATACAAATTTTTGGAGGAGATTTTTATTTCTTTTTTTGGTTTGTTTTGGTGGGGTACATGTAGATTGTGCAATAAATATTTTAAGTTAATTTAAATGAATTCATTAGAAACCCAAAACCATAATAGAAAAAAATAGAAATAAAACAATATAAATAAATAAAGTAAACTTGTTCTACAACTTGTATATTAATTTTTGCTGCGGATTTTATTCAAGTGAATATTTTTTTTGCGCTTTACCTCGTTGTTATGAAAGTTATGTGTAGTTATTCTATGGAGATTTTTTTTGTTGGATTTTTTCTTCTAGCCAAAAAGCGTAAATAAGATTTAATAAATAAAAGAACAGCAAATAACAAAAGTGCAAAACAAAAAAAAAAAAAAAAGCACACGTTAGTTATTTATTCATAGACAATAAACACTTGTCTTTAATAAATACATAAATAGTTTATAAGAGAGTTACTTATCTGACTGTCAGAGAAGGCAACCTTAAGAAAAAGCAATAAAAAATATTTTAGAATTCTCGAAACAAAGTAAAAGAGTAATAAGCTATTTTAGGGGTCGACAGACGCAGTGTTGTACACTAAGAAAAATATTTCATGAAATTTATTCTACTAAAGACATTAAAATCTTTAACAGCAAATAATTAGCAAAGAATTTTTTATATAGAAAACAATTTGTTATTAATTTTTTTACAAAAACCTATTTTTAAAGATTTTTTTCTATAGAAAACAATTTGTAAGGAATTTTTTATAGAAATTAATTTTCTACGATTTTTTCTAAAGAAATTTGCAAAAAAAAATTTCTACAGAAAACTATTTTTTCTGAAATTTTTTATAGAAAATAATTTGCAATGAATTTTATTCCAGAGAAAATAATTTGAAATGTTTTTTTTATATAGAAAATAATTTGTAAAGAATTTTTCTTTATGGATAATAATTTTTATGAGTTTTTTTCTATAGGAAAAAATTTTTATGAATTGTTTTTATAGAAAATAATTTTTTATAAGTTTTTTTAAATAAAAAATTATTTTCTCTGCATTTTTTTCTATGAAAATAATTTTCTGTGATTTTTTTTAAAGAAAATAATTTTTTGTGATTTTTTTTTAAAGAAAATAATTTTTTGTAATTTTTTTTATAGAAAATAATTTTCTGTGATTTTTTTTCTATAGAAGATAATTTTTTATGATTTTTTTTCTATAGAAAATATTTTTTTTATGATTTTTTCTATGGAAAATATTTTTTTTATGAATTTTTTGTATAGATAATAATTTTCTATGATTTTTTTCTATAGAAAATAATTTTCTTTGAATTGTTTTCTAAAGGAAACAATTTGTAGAAAACAAAATTTCAAATTAATTTTCTACGAATTTTTTCTATAGAAAATAATTTGCACAAATAATTTTCCCATAGAAAACATTTTTTTTTCTATGGAAAACAATTTTTTCTGATTTTTTTTATAGAAAATAATTTTTTATGAATTTTTTCTATAGAAAATAATTTTTTATGAATTTTTTTCTATAAAAAATATTTTTTTAACAATTTTTTTCTATAGAAAACAATTTTCTATGATTTTTTTTATAGAAAAATATTTGCTCTGAATTTTTTCTTATAGAAAAGCATTTTGCTATGATTTTTTTCTTATAAAATAATATTTGAAATGAATTTTTTCTAAAGAAAAAAATGTTTAATTTTTTCTATAGAAAATATTTTGCAAAGAATTTTTTCTATATAAAAAAATGCAAAAAAAAGTTTTCTCTCAGTGTAAATATTTGTAAAATTTTCTCTCAGTGTAAATATTTGCAAAACAAGACAATCGTTCAAAATGTCAGTCATAGACAAGTGTTTATGGAACAAGTATGATCAAGTATTATGTATCAAAATCCAATACGAGTACAACATGTGTCCACAGCAACAGCAGCAGCAGCAACAACAACTATTTTAAGTAGTTTCAAATAAAATTGTAAATAATAGACTTATAAGATTTAGAGAATAAAAAAAACACAAAAAATGTTGTAGGGGTTTTTAATTCGTAATCAACTACATACATATGTGTGAACATGTGCTGCTAGTAGTTCAAATCCATAGAAAACTATTTTTAAGTTTAGTTTGTCATTTCTAACACTATGCTATGTCGTGTTAAGGAATGTCAAATAAATTTATAAAAAAAAACTGTTTATTAATGGAAATTCTTAATAAATTTTAACTAATTTACTAATTATTTGAACAACAACAACAACAAAAAAATGTTTTAATTTTCTTATTAAAAACATTACTCTCATCCGGGTTTAATTGAAAAAAGCCATTTGTTTACGATCTTTCTGAAAGTCTGCTATTAAATCTTAATCTTTTAGAAACGATTTTAAAATATGTAGATTTTTTTCTATTAAAATTCTAATCTTAATATTTGCACATTTTTGTTGTTGTTGGGAGTTTTGGTTTAATATATTTCCTTAATAGAAAAGATAATAACACCCAACATATGTTAAGGCGGCTAAAACCACAGGCTGTTTAAATGGCTGCAGCAAAAATGTTGAAAGAAAACACAGACGTATAGATGGATGGAGAGACATACAGATGTATAGACAGAAGGACGGACATTATATGTATGTATGTATGTTTGCAACTAGTAGGTATGTAAGAGAAATGTTTACTTTCAAAGTGAAAGATTAAAATTAGCCAGAAAGAACCTTTTTGTCTTACATGGTTTTATGCTTTGGTTTTAGTATTAAAGTGTTGCACAGGCTTTTAAGTTTTTCTTTTTTTTTAATTCTTCACAAAACAGCTGCAGCAGTTGCTGCTAAAGACGGCGTTTAATGTTATAGAAAGCTAAAGAAAATATAAAAATATATATATATAGAGACAAATTAAAGTATTTGATCGTAAATAAGTAAAACATTCACTCTCTTATTGACGATGACGACTATGACGATCGTCACCATCATCATCATCGTCCTCAGCATAATAGTAATGTTGACCAACTGTATGAGGAGGATGTGTTTGTTAAGGAGTTTAGTTAGTTGCTCATGATGGTGGTGGTGGCGACCAAGACGAAGACAACAACAATGACTATCAGTAGCCATTAGCAAGTTTTGTAAAAATAATCAACAGCGACACCATCACACTACTTAGTTTTTTTTTTCCAGCTTTAAACTAAATCTAAAAAAGCCGACAAATGTTACTCAAAAACTATTTGGTAAAACAGAGACGTGCCAGGAGTTATTCTGTTTGGAATAGAAAGGGTTCATATTTTTTTCAATAGAAAACATTTTGGGAAACATTGTTTTCAATAGAAAACATTTTAGGACAATTTTTTCTTAAGAAATGATTTTGTGACATTTTTTTCTAAAGAACACATTTTGAAAAATAAATGTTTCTAAAGGAAACAATTTGAATGCAAGGTTTCTATAGAAAACATTTTGGAATATTTTTTTTATTAGAAAACATTTTCAAACAATTTTTTTTTCTATGGAAAATATTTTGAGACAATTTTTTTCCATAAAAAACATTTTGGTACAATTTTTTCCATATAAAATATTTTGGGACAATTTTTTTCCGTAAAAAATATTTTGGGACAATTTTTTCCATAAAAAACATTTTAAAACAAATTTTTTTCTAAAGAAAACATTTTGGGAAAATTTTTTTTTCTACAGAAAATATTTTAGGACAATTTTTTTTCTACAGAAAATATTTTAGAACATTTTAAAAAAAACATTTATTGACAATATTTTTTTGAAAAACATTTTGGAACAATTTGTTTCTGTAACAAAACATTTTAGGACATTTGACAACATCTTGGGACAATTCTTTTTCTATAGAATTCATTTTGGAACGATTTTTTTTCTACAGAAAACAATTTTACAAGAATTTGAAACATTTTGGGACAAAATGTTTTTTTCTATAGAAAACGTTTTGGGACAAAATGTTTTTTTCTATAGAAAACGTTTTGGGAAATGTTTTTTTTTAACATTTTGGGACAATTTTTATTCAATCGAGAACATTTTTGAACATATTATTTGCTGTAGAAAACTTTTTGAGACAATTAGTTTCTTTTAAGAAAACATTTTGAATCATATTTTAAACATTTTGGGACAAGTCTTTTTTTCTATAAAAAAACATTTTTGGACAAACTGTTTTCTATTGAAAATATTTTTGAACATATTATTTTTTATAGAAAACATTTTGAAATGAATTTGAAACATTTTGGGACACATTTTTTTCTATAGAAAATTTTTTGGGACAATTTTTATTCAATCGAGAACATATTTGAACATATTATTTTCTAAAGAAAACTTTTTGGAACAATTTATTGTTTTTTTAATATAACATTTTGAAACAAATTTGAATCATTTTGTGACATGTTTTTTTTTCTATAAAAAACATTTTGGGACAAACTTTTTTCTATCGAAATAATTTTTCAAGAAATTATTTTCTATAGAACATTTTTGGATAAATTGTTTCTTTAAGGAAAACATCTTGAAACGCATTTCAAACATTTTTAGACAAATTTTTTCTATAAAAAACTTTTTGGGACACATTTTTTTCTATAGAAAATATTTTGGGGCAAATTATTTTCTATAGAAAACATTTTGGGACAATTTCTTTCTATTAAGAAAATATTTTGAAATGCATTTGAAACTTTTTGGAACAATTTTTTTCTATAGAAAACTTTTTGGGACACATTTTTTTCTATACAAAACATTTTGGGAAACATTTTTTTTTCTATAGAAAACATTTTGAAAGAAATTTTTTATCTACAGAAAACATTTTTTGACACATTCTGTTCTATTGAAAACATTTTTAGCGCAACAACTTAAAATGCTCCTTTTTAGAAAATCTTAGAACTACAACTCTGTTTAACAACTTAAAAGCCAAAGGCCTTGTAAGAATATCAAACGTTTTTTCAACATTATTTACTGTAAAATAGGGAGAAAAAGAAGATGAAATGGCAAAGAAAAAATCAGCAAAAAAAAAAAAAAAAGAAAATAAGACATACAAGTAAATACGGTTGAAAAGTGATGTTGTTGTCCACTTTACTATCAATTGGTTGTTGTGTTATAGTTGCAATCAACTAATGTAATGTAATTCAAACATACAAAGTGTGTGTGTGTGTAAATTTTCTTTTTTTGTAATGGTCACTCCATTATACTACAACAAAAGATCAAACCATTTTGTTTTGCAAAAAGCTCTACAACACAACCATAACAAAAAAAAAAAACATTAACAATAATGAAGAAAACAAATTGAAATCTATAATAAAAATCCAAAAAGAATACTTTAACAGCAGCAGCAGCAAAAAAATTCCATCAACTCTAAACTATTAAAATAAAAAAAAAATAAAAATAAATAACATTTGCTTTCATTGTTTATTACAAACAGAGCGTATCCGTTGGAAAATGCTATGAATAAATAAAAAAAAATATGATTTCAAATCTTAAGACTGAAACTGAAAACTTTATTAAAACTACAAAAACAACAATGAACTCTTATAGAAATAAAAAACTATTAAAAAATAAATATAGTAACTCATCGTAATCAACTGGGTTCTTTTTGTCCGAAAGAAGAAAAAACAAAGATTGTATGAAATATCATTTTGAATGCAACTGTGTAATAAATACACTTAGAAAAAAAAACATGATTTTTTCTTTAAGAAATTTCCTAACAGATTGTATTACAATTACACAAATACAAATATAATTAACAACGAAAAAATTTATTAGAAACACAAAAAAAATGTAATTAATTGTTTTCAATTTGAGGTTTTTGATGAAAAATAAAATAAATAAACTTTTTATTAAATCATAAACTTTTTATGATTTTTTTATGTAGAAATTTATTTGTAAAGAATTTATTTTTTTTTTTTTTTTTTTTTGGAAAGTAATTTCTAATGATTTTTTTCCGTATAAAATGATTTGTAAAGGATTTTTTTCTATAGAAAATATTTTTTTTAAGATTTTTTCTAAAGAAAATAATTTTTAAAATTTTTTTCTAAAGAAAATCATTTTTATGAATTTTTTCTATAGAAAATTGTTTGCAAAAAAGTTTTTTCTATAGCAAATATTTTTTACTGAACTTTTTTTTCTATACAAAATAATTTTTAAGAATTATTTTCTATACAAAAAAAATTTCAGTGAATTTTTTTTTTAAAGAAAATAATTAATTAATTTCTTCTAAAGAAAATAATTTTGAATTAATTTGTTTCTAAATAAAACATTAAAAAAAATGTCTATAGAAAATAATTTTTAATGAATTTTGTTGTATAGAATATAATTTTTTATGAATTTCTTTCTACAGCAAATAATTTTCTGTAGAAAATTATTTTTAATTTATTTTCTTCTACAGAAAATATTTTCAAATTCATTTTTTTCTACAAAAATGTCTAAAGAATTTTTGTCGATGAATTTTTCTTTTTTTTTTTTTTTTTTGAATAGAAAATAATTTTAAAAAATTTTCTCTAAGGAAAATTATTTTTTGTTGACATGGATGTCAATGTTGTTCGTGCAAAATTTAAATTTTTGTATTTAATTATTTTTGTATTTAAATATGGGAGGTGCCAAGCCCCCCTTGTTAAAGTCCGCCAATTTCACTCTCAAATATTTAGATGGTTGTTAAAAGTCATCGTGCAAAATTTTAAGATTCTAACTCCAACAGTTTTCCAGATAAACTAATTTGAGTATGAAATTCCTATGGGAAGTGCCACGCCCCCTATTTCTAGTCAGCCAAGTTTTTTTTTGCGTAAATATTCGTGCCGATATTAAAGTGGCTCCGAAAAAGAATTGAGGACTCTAGTTGTTATACTTTTTCCGATATACTAATTTAAGTTTTGTTTATATGGGAGGTACCACGCCTATTTTATCTAGGCTGCTTATTTTGTCAACATATGTTTATATGGATGCCAAAGCTGTTCGTACATTTGGGAACTCTAGCTATTGTAGTTTCTGTATTTGGGCGTGGCACCTCGCCTACTTGAATTTCCATAACAAACAGTAGCCTATAGTTCCTTCCAGACATACCGGAAGACACTGTGAAAATTTCAAGAAAATAGGTTCAGCCGTTTAGCCGACAACATATACACATAGCAAACATATACACATATTCATACAAATACACATTCATTTTTATATGTCTAAAGAATTTTTTTCTATAGAATATATTTTTTTCAATGTTTTTTTATAGAAAATGATTTTTAATGAATTTTTTTTTCATAGAAAATAATTTTTAAAGAATATTTTTCTAAAGAAAATTATTTATATTTTTTTATATATATAAAAAATACTTTATAATGCTTTTCTTCAGTAGAAACTGTTTTTTAAATAATTTTATCACAAAATTTCTTTCAATGCATTCTTTGTGTTTTTTTTTTTCTTTTCTAAATTAAAACTTTGTTCTTTAGCTTACAATTCATTATAAAGAAAAATAAACAAAGAATTATTTATATTTTTTTTAATGAAAAATAAGACGGGTGTCAATATTCTTGTTTTCATTTTTGATAATTTTTTTTTTTGAAATTTCCATATTTTTATAATAAAATACAAATAAATTTGCATTGATTACTATTTCTAGAATTCTTATCTTCATTTTAACATATTTATTTATTTGTTTTATAAAAAATGCTAAAATCCATCTGAACTGTAAATAATAGAATCTTTAGTTTTTATGAAAAATATATATAAATATTCTGGCTTTAGATGCAAAAAGATTTAAGTTTCTTTTTTATTAAGATTATATTTGAAAGCTTTATTTGTTGTGTTTGCAATATTTTTAAAATTTTTCTTTTTAGTTCTAAAGTTATTATAAAGTAAGTAGAGTTATTAAAGAGTTAAGCATTTGTTAAAAATGTTACTTAGCGCCTTTTGTAAATAATTCATTGGTATGCATTTGAATGGAATTTTTTTCCTCATATAGAAATATTTTAATGTTTTCTTCTTCATATCAGTTTAAAGCTAACAATATGCAATTTGTTATATTTGCAAAAAAAACGCATAATTGGATAAATTAACAACGACAACAATGAACAGAAAACAATAACAAAAACTTTAGAACGGAAATGATTTGTTTTTAAAATTTACATTTTACGAATAATAAAAAAATTATGTAAACAAAATAAATTTCAAGATAAATTTAAATTCCAAAATGAAATTGTAAATATAAATCTGTACAATATTTCTTTAAGTGTTGAAGTATTTCTCAAATACTAGTTGCTTATACGCAGGTATATGTATAAATTTTATTCTTTACACATAATCGACATGTACATATCTTTATTACTACATCTTAATAAGAAAATAAGAAAAATCCTAAAAAAACAAATAAAATGAAAAACCAAATTAAGAAAAATCTATGTGATCTCTCAACTTTAACTAAAATAATTTATTTTATTTAAACACATTTTTTAGTTGTTTTTTTTAGATTTATCTAAAAGACTTGTATGTATTTTTCAATTTCAAGTTTATTTTGTAATAATTATCAAAATGATTAAAAGTTTGTTTTTATAGTTTTTGTTGTTTTGGTTTTTATCTATTAAGATAAAACTTAAGAAAAAATTTTAGTTAAAGAAATCTGGTGTAAACCTTTTTTTACCGATTTCCACTATCAACTTATTTTCTTAATAATTTGTTAAAAAAACACGAGACTAAAAAACTCTTGATATGTATATGACTTAATTAATACTTATAACAGGTAAACGAAAAGTTGTGATGGTTTTTGTTTAGAAAAAAAATTATCTAAAAAAACTGTAGGCGAACTTGTTGATGTCAATACCTCTTAATTAATTTTTTAATTCAAAGAAATTTGAAACCATTTTTTAATTATCAATAAAAATATTAAAATATTTTTATTGATAATTTTTCTATGAGTTTTTAATAATTTATAATAAATTTTTTTTTAAAAAAATAATTTTCAATAATTTTTTTTCTAAAGAAAACAATTTCCAATGAATTTTTTCTAAAAGAAAACAATTTCTTTAATATTTTCCCATAAATTGATCTTTAAACATTTATCTATTCCAACACGTGATCAGTAGTTATATGATCTCTAACAAATTAAGTTATTTTTTTTTATAAAATGTTTTTAACGAATTGTTCTTAAACAGTTTCCCCACTATATCTAATAGATTCTGTACACATTTCTAGAATAAGAATGTGTCATAATAATTTCTATATATTTCTTTTTCTTTTATTCAAGCATAATAGATGTCTCCCGTCACTAAATGAGTGATGTGAGAGAATAAAAGTGAAATTTTATTTTTAAAATATTTAATAGAATTTTTGTGGTAGATTTTAACAAAATATCAGCAATTAATTGGTGAAAAAAATAAATTTTTTGTTTTTAATTTCTAAGGTAAATATCAAGGTCGAACTGTGTATATTTTTAAATTATATTTGGTTTGTATAAATATATATTAAAGAAAAATTAATAGAAATTTTGTTTATAAACAAAATTATTGCGGATCAGACTATTTGTCCCAAATAATAACAGACTACTTGACTAGATAACAGTTCATGGAAAGAGTTGCTCTAGACTTAAAAAACTTTTCTATTGAAAAAATTGATCTAGCCAACAAAACTATTCTCTTAAATAACGTTTCTTAAGTCCCGACACCATTGCCATAAAATAAGCTGATCTAAAGCAAACAACTTCTTTAGAGAATAAGCTGTAACAGAGCAACTATTTCTGCACAACTCTGTTACAGATAACTTTTCTACAGAAAAAGTAGCTCTGTTAAAGGCAACTTTCCTACAGAAAAAGTAGCTCTGTTACAGACAACTTTTCTATAGTAAAAGTTGCTCTGTTAGAGACAACTTTTCTACAGAAAAAGTAGCTCTGTTAGAGACAACTTTCCTACAGAAAAAGTTGCTCTGTTACAGACAACTTTTCTATAGTAAAAGTTGCTCTGTTAGGGACAACTTTTCTACAGAAAAAGTAGCTCTGTTAGAGACAACATTCCTACAGAAAAAGTTGCTCGGTTACGGACAACTTTTCTGCAGAAAAAGTTGCTCTATAACAGACAATTTTTCTACAGAAAAAGTTGCTCTCTTACAGACAACTTTTCTATAGAAAAAGTTGCCCTGTTAGAGACAACTTTTCTATAGAAAAAGTTGCCCTGTTAGAGACAACTTTTCTATAGAAAAAGTTAGAGACAACTTTTCTACAGAAAAAGTTGCTCTGTTAGAGACAACTTTTCTACAGAAAAAGTTGCTCTGTTAGAGACAACTTTTCTACAGAAAAAGTTGCTCTGTTAGAGACAACTTTTCTACAGAAAAAGTTGCTCTGTTAGAGACAACTTTACTACAGAAAAAGTTGCTCTGTTAGAGACAACTTTTCTACAGAAAAAGTTGCTCTGTTAGAGACAACTTCTCTACAGAAAAAGTTGCTCTGTTAGAGACATCTTTTCTAAAGAAAAAGTCGCTCTGTTAGAGACAACTTTTCTATAGAAAAAGTTGTTCTGTTACAGACAACTTTTCTATAGAAAAACTTGTTCCAAATCAGAAAAAACTTTTCGTGTCTGTTGCTTTAGCGATAGAGAAAGTAATACGGAATTCTCTCCCAACCACTAAAGTATACATTCTAAATCGCCCCTATTTGTATTTCCTGTACATTAAACATTATGTTTTGCTCTAATTATTTCATGTTCTTTTATATACCTATAAACTTCCGTTTTGAAAATTGTGTCTTATGTCTTGTTTTTATTACTAATTTTATAGTCTTAAATATGGTTTCTTCTTTGCCTGTTATTTGTTTTAATTTATTTTGATTGAATAATTATTTTATAAATATTTTTTTGTATGTTTATTAATTATTTAAAATTCATACCAAGTTTTTGAAAAAAACAAAATACAACATAACAAAATTTAAAAACTAAATATTACCATATGTGTAGGCAGCTCACGTACAAGGTCTTCAAATATGGTAGTTTTTTCTTCAGTTTTTCTACTATGATTTTTTTTTGTGTTATTTTTGTTGAAAAACGTTATTATAGATTTTAATAGCCATAATCTTAGGCCATGGTAATATGTGTGTTTGTGTGCATGAATGAGTAGAGTTCAACAAAAACAAAAAGGGAACATTTATATGCAAGACATGTTTCGTCAAGCCAGGCCCTAAAATTTTAAAAAAGAGGCAAAAATTGTTTAGAGAAAAATAGTATAAAAAGGGCCTTTTATTAAATAAATAGTTATAAATAGGATAATGTACTCTAAAGGAGCAGCAGAATTTCTATTGGAAGTACTAAAAAAGTACTATTTAAAAGTACCCACTTTCTTCTAAGAGAGCTCTAAAACTTTAGCCAACAATTTGTTATTAAATAGGTCCTTAGTTCAAAATATATACCCTATTATGATTGTACGTTTTCTAAATATTCCCAAAAAGTTCAAAACCTAATAATTTGTAGTTGAAATAGCTTTTAAATTTAAAAACCGAAAGGGCCCTTTTCCGCATTAGAAGACCCTTAAAAAATCCCCTTTTTTAAGGCTTTAAATACTATTTTGCACACACTCTTTTACACACGTATGTCTGTATGAATATAAAATTTAAATTGTTGTTGTTTTTGCAAATAAAGTTACATTACATTTTCTTCATTGATTTGTTTGTTTCATACAGTGACTTTTTGTTGTAATTTTTTCCCCAATAGAGAGTTAGAAAAGAAAGACGTGTGGGGAAGAAGCGAAAAAAAGGTGAAATGAGTTTAATGCACTTTTGTGGTTTAGGTTTGGTTTTAATAGTTTTTGTTGCTATTATTATTATAGTTGTTGTAGTTTTTTTTTTTTGTTTAAAATAATGTTTCAATTTGTATACATTTCTTTTCCTACTTGTATTGAATATATGTATTTCTTTTACACAATCAATTTACATGTTTGTTATAAAAATAATAGAGAAAGAGAATTTTCTTTTTGTAAAATTTTTAGAGTTATAGTAGGTTTTGTTTCTTCGCTATGTCTACATTCAATTTATGATGGTTTTAATATGCAAAACCTATAAAAATGTTTATAAACAAATTTGTTTTTTTTTGTTTACTTATATTGAATTAATTTTTATTTAAAGCTGAGTGAAATTTAAATTTGTTTAAAATAGCTGATTATCTATTGAGGTTTTGATAACAAAAAGTTTGAGATTTTTTGTAAGCAAACGCCAACACTATTCTTTGGATTATACTGAATTGCTCTAAAACAGTCATCGACAGAGAGATTAATATGTCAGCATGAATAAACTCTTGAGAGAGCATAAAAAAGTTTTTACTATTGTCTAAAAAAAACATTAGACTTTGGGTTTTGTTAGATCTTCTTGAGTTTTTTTTTCATTGCTCTAAAACAGGCATCGGCAGAGGGTGACAAATGATTTCAAAAGATAGCTCTTGTCAGATAAGCTGTCTGTTTTGAATTGTGAGATAATAACAAATAAGTTAATGAGAGAGCATGAGAGCTCTTTTTGTACTTCTTAAAAAAACATTAAGCTAAACCAAACAGAAAACTTTTCAGAGAACTAAACTAAGCTTCGTCAGATAGTAAAAAAGAAGCTGATGAGAGAGAGAGAGAGCATGAGAGAGTAAGATACTGAAGAGTAAGCTGATGAGAAAGCAGGAGAGTTATTTTTAAACCTCTTAAAAAACAACCAAAAGCAAATAGGGAGCTTTTCAATGCACTATAGCAAGCATCGTCAGATAGTGTAAAATGAGCTGATGAGAGAGCACTTTTGATAAATTGCTTAAAAGAAAGCAAAAAAAGAGAGAGGGGCAAATATTTACTTTTTAATTCTCTTGCTTGCATACGTATCAACAATAAAGGTTACGAATAAGATACTGATTGATTAGTCTATGGACTACTATACTAACTAGGCCTAGTCCTAGGAGAGATAGACATTTATCTTTTGAGAGCATTAAAGCTTTTTTGCTACCTCTTAAAAAGCAGTCCAAACAAAACAGAGAACTCCTTAAAGCACTAAAAAATAAGGCAAAACTAAAAAGATAATTTTTTAGAGTACTAAAACAGGCATCGTCAGATACTGAAAAATGAGCTGATGTGAGAGCAGGAGAGTTATATTTATGCCTCTTAAAAAACAAGCAAAAACAAACTGTAAGATTTTCAATGCACTAAAGCAGGCATCGTCAGATAGTGAAAAATGAGCCCATGAGAGAACTCTTTTGATAAATTGCTTAAAATAAAGCAAAAAAAAAAGAGAGGGGCAAAGATTTACTTTTTAATTCTCTTGCTTGCATACGTATCAACAATAAAGGTTACGAATAAAATACTGATTGATTAGTCTATGGACTACTATACTAACTAGTCCTTAAGCATCTTCATTTATCAGACTGTACTAGTCCTTGGAGTATTGAATTAGCCTATGGCAGGCGTGGATTCAGGGAAAACACCCGAGCTAGATCCGCGGCTGATCTATAGTATCTGGCTCAGTAGTCGATAAACTGGTTTTGTGATTAGTTTATTAACTAATCTATGGAATAGTGAATTATTCAGTCTATGGGTTGGTGTTTCCAATTAATTAATAGACTGTCTTATTTGACTAGACCTTAAATTAGCTAATTAACTACTTTATAGACTGGTCCGTTGACTAGTCTCTGTAACAGTTTATGCTATAGTTAATGGATTATTCGATATTCATCATTTAGTCTGTATTAACTGTTTTATTGTCTAAACTTTTCACCGACCTATTGTCAAGAGATTAGAGTACTATTGCTTTTACAATCTCTTCAGGGTTTTGAAATGATTCTCTCTGGTATTTGTAGCAAACACGTCTAAGCAGCAGCATGTTGTTGCTTAAGAACTCCAATACAAAATGCCCCTCACTGCTCTTAAGCATTTTTTCCAGTGCAGTACATATTTTTATAAAAAAAATTAGCCTTAAGTTTATTAATTATTCAAAAATGCCAAAATGTCTATTGTAAAAATTTGCCATTTTTTCTCAATATGTAAAATAATATTTTATACCTGCAGCTGTATATTATTTGTTTCTATAATTATTGTTTTATTATTTGTTTAACAAATTGTTTGAGAAAATACATAAACTATAGTTATTGGTGGTATGTTTGTAATAAGTTTTTTGTTTTGTTTTAACAAAAAAATGTGTAATCAAATACAATAAATGGCATAAAAAAATAAAACTAAAAAAGTGTAACCACAATAATTTTTCATTTCCTGTAACTCATTTAATTGCTTTTAATAGTATACAGTTGGTTTTTTTGGAATTTACAAAAGTAAATAGCAATTAATAGTAGTAAAAAAAATTGTTTGTGAAAAAAACTTTTAGATAAAAAATAATAAAGTAATTTGGGAAGGTTGGTTGGCAACAGCTGAAGATAATTGTTTAATATTTTAATAAAGATTTAAATATCTTTTTTTGCAGATCAGATATGTTTTCAAAGTCAGTAAAGTTTTCTTAACTAAAAGAGAATTTCATTAGCCTTGTTAATAGTTACTCAGCTTCAACGATTTTATAACCAAGTAAGACATTATTCATTCATCATGTGGATGTCAAGTTAGAGGTAAGTACACACCACAATTGCTTACAAGTAATTAGAAGTGTCAGTCAATAAAAATCATACAAAGAAACTTATACCGCTTCTTTATTTTTAAGTAAAAGTAAAACCAAGTACTTCCAAAAGAATAAAATTTATCACCACTTCAAAAGTAGAACTAAGTGAATTTCTTTACCTTCTTTGGAAGTGATGTTTATTGACTTCCAAAGAAGCGAAAACAATCCAACTTTTTAAAATTTTTTTAATTAAACCAATTTTATTTTTATTATGTTAATATTATTTAAGTCAAATTTGTTGTATTATTTAAATCTACAATTTCACTTCCCAATAACTTCAAAAAAAAAAAAAGAAAACTTCCTGAGAATGACATCAGATGTAGTGATTTTGGAATCAAATAAAAAGGACATCCCTCATATGACAAGTCTGTCATAAGTTATAAATTCCTTAGGTCTTTTTCAGTACTTCCATGGAGTAAATTCTACTTCTTTTTCGCTTCTTTGGAAGTTCTTATTTTGCTGGCTGACAAATGAATTAGAAAGCATTTAAATAACACATTATTAATCATATGTTATTAGACTACTTCTTTGTAATCAGTATTATATGCAGTAGTCATTGAAAAGTATGTAAATAGGTAAATGGTTACAATTACAAGTCATTACCGAGTTTTTGTTAAGTGGTTACTTATACATTTTGAAACCCTTTGATTACTAGTAATACAGAAGGTAAATCGTTTACAGAGGGAAATAGAAATATAAACGCCTGCTACGAATTTGACATCAAAGTGTTTTCTAATTCTTCAATAACATCCGTTGTCAAATACATACGTATGACAACACTCGTGTCGACAAATGTTAACAAACGTTGACAACGGCCAACGGATTGTTTGTCTGAAGCTCACTATTGACAAACTATCCGTTGTTAATAGTGAGCTTTGCATGTACTTTGACAACGGATTTTATTGAAAAATTATAAACACTTTGGTGTCGTTTTGGTACCAGGTATGTATTTTACTTTTTCCCTCATTGTCATTGAAATGTATGGAAATATTGTCAAGTTTATGTTGAAAACCAAGTCTCCAATGTTAATAGTGAGATTTGCATATACTTTGACAACGGATGTTATTGAAAAATTATAAACATTTTCGTGTCAATTTGGTAACAGTTGTGTATTTTTCTTTTTCCCTCATTGTCATTAAAAATTATGGAAATATAGCCAAGTTTATGTTGGAATAATATGGGTATCAAAACCAGGTCTGCCATAAGTGAAACTTCCCTTATTACAATTCAAAATTTATTTATTCAAAATCAACAAAAATATATAAAGATTAAAAAAAAAAAATGTTCACACAAAAACCTGAGAAATCAAGCGTTTGAAATCATAGTTTTAAAAAAAATGACATAATTTGAGGCAACTACAATAATGTCAGTAATTATTTATAGTGAATCGAAATAATTACAAAATCATATTTTAACAGCACGTAAAAATGAATACAAAAACTTGTTTTTAAACAACGAAAAAATTTAAATAAAAAAACAAAACAAAAAAACTAAATAGAAAAATATGTGAATTAAAATTGCTTTTATAATAAACATTTATTATTTCTTTCACTTTTTTACACAAAAAAAAATTTAAAGTGTGATTATAATAAACACCTAATAAAAAAAATAATTAGGTTTTTATAATTTTTTTTACAAAAAAAAAAAAAAAAACTACAAGTGTCGAAAAAAGTAATAATAAAACTATTCAAGATTTAATTAAATAATTCATCAATTAAATGCGACATGTTTATTAAACAGATACTCAAAAAAATGCCAAAAATATAAAGCTATAAAACTTTTTTATTATTTTTATTAATCATTATAATTGTACAATTTTTTATTTTATTAAATGACATAAAAACAAATTATAAAAATATATATATTAAAGAGGGCTTGGTTGAATTTCAGATTTTTTTATTTTTTGGCACAACACACTATATGTGCAAAATATTCAAGTGTTTTGGGTCAATATTATTTGTACTCATTTAAATGGACATGATCACATACAATTTATTATAAATAAAAAGTAAAACAATAAATACATACATATGTATGTATAGCTGTTTGTAAGTAAGTACTTGGTTTATTGTTTATGGAATAAATATAAAATCTGTGTTATACCATACGATTGATCATAAATCACAGTCACAGTTTGTCTCTCGCTGACTGACTATATTTTTTTTTTTACTTGTAACAATACTCGGGCAATCAAATCAGATGACACATTTTTGTTTACACTCTTTTGACAATAACTGATGAGGAGGATTATAAATGGGTTGGTCTTATTATTTGGTCATAAGTTATTGGTCTATATATATAAACTATTGGAATTGTTAATGAATGAAGTTTCAAAGAAATTGTTTGTGTCAAGAAAGGTAATACAAAAAGTTTTTTTTTACACTTTTGTGTAGTAAAAGTTGCTTTGTAAGAGACTGACTAACTTTTCTATAGAAGTAGTTTCTCTGTAATAGACAACTTTTTATTAAGTTGCTCAAACTTTTCTATAGAAAAAGTTTAGTGTGTCTGTAACAGACAACTTTTTGCAATAATAAAAGTTGCTTAGTTACAGACAACTTATCTCTCTACAGACAAATTTTCTATACAAAATATTGCTTTGTTACAGACAACTTTAGTAACAAAGAATTGACTTGTTATAGGCAACTTTTCCATTGAAAAAGAACAAGTTTTCTATAGATAAAATTGCTATGTTACAGACAAAGTTTTTTTTACAGAAAAATTGCTTTTTTACAGACAACTTTTCTATAGAAAATGTTGCTCTGTTACAGACAACTTTCTAAAGAAAAATTTGCTCTGTTCCACACAACTTTTCCAAAGAAAAAGTTGCTCTGTCAAATGTTGGTCTGGCGACAGGCGACTTTCCTATATAAAATTTGTTTTGTTACAGACAACTTTTCTATAATAAAAGCTGCTCCCTTACAGACGACTTTCCTATAGAAAACCTCCCTCTGTTACAGACAACTTTTCTATAATAAAAGTTAATCTATTACAGACAACTTTTGTATATAGAAAGTTGCTCTGTTGCAGGCAACTTTTGTGTAAAAAATTGCTCTATTACATGCAGCTTTTCTATGGAAAAAGTTGCTCTGTTACAGACTAACCTTCTAAAGAAAAGAAAATTTGCTGTCAGAGACCACTTTTCTTAAGAAAAGTTGCTCAGTCATAGACCACTCTTCTAAAGAAAAAGTTGCTCTGTCTCAGATAACTTTTTTATAGGAAAAGTTGCTCGGTTAAATAAAGCTTTTCTTTAGAAAAAGTTGCTCTATCACAGAAAACTTTTCTATAGAAAAAGTTGACCTGTTACAGAAAACATTTCTATAGGAAAAGTTGCTCGCTTAAAGAAAACTTTTCTTTAGAAAAAGTTGCTCAGAGACAGACAACTTTTCTAAACAACAAAAATAGTCTGTCACAGATAACTTTTCTAAAAAAAGGAGCTCTTCGAAGGCAACTTTTCTAAAGAAAAAGTTGATATGTCACAGACAACTTTTGTTAAAAAAAAGTTGCTCTGTCAGAAACAAAACTTCTAAAGAAAAAGTTGATCTGTCACAGATAACATTCGGTTAAAGAAAACTTTTCTTTAAAAAAAGTTGCTCTGTGACAGACAACATATCTAAAGATGCTTGTAACTAATTATCTAATCATTTCTAATGGTACCCTTATATGACCATCTGGTTTGTGTATGTTCATGTAGTCTGCCCAGAATCGAGCGTTTGCGGCTGAAAAGATATCAGTATTTAAATTTATATGACAAAACTCAATTGAAATTCCAAAAGAAATAATGTTTTTATATGAAACATTCATATCGAAATTGCATATAAAGAAGGGTACAACTACCACCATTATATGCCTTTAATTTCCAATATAGAAGATATTTTGCCCCCTTAAAGTTGATGTTTATTTAATTCGATATCACCACCAACAATATGAAATAAACAAAAATACAAATTGATCGATGGCAATGTAAATAAATAAAAGAAATTGAATTCGTAATAAAAAAGGCATTGCTTATAAAAAAAAAAACTTTTTAATGAAATTCTAAAGTGTGAAATAAAATATTTCGTTTCTTTTGTGTACAAAAAAACAGGGAGTGTATGAGGCCATTTGCAATGAAGATTTTTTTAATAAAACAAAAAGTTACACATTCAATTTCATAAATGTGATTTAGAAAAGTGATCTGCAAATATGATCGAAGTGCTAAGAAAGTCTTATAAGCTTTACAATTTTTAAATAGTCTAACTATTTTTGATACAAAAAACAGACTTTCTAAGGTCTTATAATTTCATGTCACCTTGTGGTACAAAAGTACGTAGCATTTTTTGGTACTTTTTTCTCGCTTCAAAGTGTTAATAATATAATATTCATATTTGTTTACCCTATAAATCATGTTCTGAGAGAATTTTCTTATACAAATAAATTAACTAGAAAGAAAACTAAGCAACATTCTACAAAAAAAAACTGAATATAGAAAAAACTTTTAATTTTCATATGAATATTACAACGAGCATTATAAGTATTTTTTTTTTGTTTTCTTAAACAAAAACAACAACAATAAAAGAAAAAAAAAACAAATATAATCAATTCAAATTCATTTAACAAATAGAGAATGTATACAAAACATTACATACATACATGTACATATGTATAGTATATACAACTTTCCATTTCATAATGCAACTAGAGTGCCCTATGAAGGTAGTATTAGTTAAGCTGTTAAAATGTGACTTCGAATGGTTGGCATCAAAATTTACAAAAAAAGCTTTGGGAAGGAGAAATTTTTAGTGCTTTTATTAAGAGAAAAATTAGGAGGTAACGAATGAAAATTTTTGTTGCTTTTATCAAGAGGAAAGCAATAAGGTACCTAAGTTATGTAGGTAACGTAGTGCTTTACCTACAGATGAAAAATAGTTAGCAATAACACAATTTAGTGTAGAGTTAGCTATGAAGGAAGTATTAGTTTTAGAAATAAGACGTACAATGAAAAGTTTATGAAAAAAATCTTTTAAAAGCTTTTAAAAGCTTCATAAAGAAAAGGTAAGAGGTATTGCCTAGAAGTAATGGGGTATGTAGTTCTTTAACACATTACCGGGTTAGCCAACTAATACAAAAGTAACTAACTAACAAATTAACTAACTTACTAAATAACTAACTGACTGACAAACTTACTACCAAGCAAAAACTTGTAAGCTTTTGCGGTAAGTACTTGTCTCCAATGTCATTAGCGTGTTAAGATAATGACTTAAATTGTTACTGTTTATGTTAACAAATGCGAAAACATTTGTAACCCCTTATCTAGTAATCAAAATTTTTGCTACTGAAGATGCTACAACCCCCAGGGGCATGTTACCTTGTTGAAGCCTCCACCTTGGTATTATTTCAATCCCGGGGACATTTTGGTCGGGACTAAAAAATTGGTTACAGTCTACTGTCTGGTTTAGTCCTTGCAAAGATTGAAAAAAGCTCAGCACCGAAAGCCGCAGTACTATGCCTTGGCTAGTCAATTGGTTGAGGTTCCTTCGGGATCCACGTAGTGACTGTGGTTGAAACCCAAATTCGCGGGAAGAGTAAGTGGAGGTTAAAAGACTGATGTAAGGTAAAGTCAATATTTTGGGATAAGTGCGATGCTGTTGCTGAAACAACAGATACCCCACAGAGAAGTGACTGTGGGACTAAGTGTTGGAAATTAGTTAGTATTAATTATATATGGTTCGGGATGAATGTGGGGTACGGCCGGTCATACCCACCCGTCTACCTATAATAAATGTGTCGTATGTTTTTCTCTCATGAATGTGTAGTATGAATAAGATGTGTGCTGGTTGTAGGATGAAGGATGATCATATCAGAATTATCACAATGTGTCCCTGTGAGTAAGAACAAAGTCTTCGGATTATTTGATGGATCTGTACTTCGATCCAGCGGTTACGTCTCTAGATGCTGTTGCCGAATCAACAGAGGAAATCCCAGCTGCGTGGTTGTAAACGGAAGTGATGTTTTTACATCTCGAAAGTTAAGCAACGCGGCAGCAATGGTCAGAGATTAAATAGCTCGAGTACTTCAGCAAAGTGCTTGTACATGGATCGGTGAAATCATGTACAAAATTGCCACCTAAGTTTTTCATTGAAGGATTCAGGGGCGATGGTAGACCGTTGTAAAATCTACCCTGTGGGTGAAAAAGACCACCGTGGGGTAGGGCATTAGGCCAGGTACTAACGTAAAACACTGGACATTTATTTGACTACAGAATCTACATTCAAATGATCAAAATTCTTTATATTAAAGTTGTTTTAACAATGTATAGAGATTACGTGCGTTTCCATAAGGAAAAAAAACCTCTGGGAATATTTTAAATTTTTTAAGTTAATATTAATAGCAAAAGAATTCGAGAGGTTCATGTATCTCCTGGTACTTGCTAGAGATATTTTTAGAATGTTATCATAATTTTTTTTAAGGGAATTTCCTTTCCTAAAATTGTATTTCTGTACAAAAAAACTACTGTGGTCCATGTACCCCCTATTAAGAGTATATTTTTCTTTTTAACAGTATAGCGCTTATAAATTTCGTATTTTTCCATTACTTTGTAATTCTTCTTCAAATTCTGTCTGTTTTTTCTTTCAATATGTTAACTCTAATTATAGTATGAATGTATTCTTTTAATTTTATTCTCATTCTATTTCCAAATGTCCATTTAACCGTACATTTCTTTGGGGTTTACATTCTTCCATTCTTTTCTTCTTTGTCTTAAGAAATTTCTATTGTTTTTTCTCTTCTTTTTATTGTTTATTTGTTTAATTCAATATTTATTTAGAAATGTGTTAAAATATTGTAAACATCATTTAATCAATAACAAAGTCTTTTCTTTTACTTTTTTACACACACTTAAGACTATTCAGAAATGAATGCATTCAAATTTTCTGCTTTTATTTAAATTTGTTTGAAATAGATTTTTGTGAGTGTAAAGTTATGTAAATTACATATTGACTAATTATTTATAATTTGGAAAAAAAAGAATTTTCATTAATAATTTATGCTTTTGTCAATAACATTTTGAATGAGTTTTAGTGATGATTTATTTAAAGTATTTAAATATTTGAACGGTTTGACCTTTTGTTATGTTTGAGCCGTTAGCAAAAAATTTTAAAGAAATTTTTGGAAAGTATTTTTATTTTTAAGAAATTTTTGTATTTTGTTATAAATATGATTAAATAGAAGTCATTTGTTTGTTTGTTTATTGCTTTTTCTACTTTTCTAATGATAAAATGTCTGAAATTAGTTTTTATTGACCTTGTAAGATTAGATTAGAAAGGTTTCATTTCTTGTTGATTTTTGCTAATTTTTGTTTTGGTATAAAAGTTTATTAAATAAATGACGTTATAATAGTCTCTTTTTATGAATTGGAAAAGGGATGGGTATTCAATAGGAATTTTGAGAATTTGTTTTTATCTTATCTTAAAAAAAAGTGAATTTCTTAAAAAAATAGAAAAACAAACAAAATTTTTAACAATTTTGCAATTAATGGTTGAAAAACTTAAAGTTCAAAAGAAAAATATTTTTACATTTTTTATGCCTAAACAATTTATAAATGTTGACCCATAATTCTTTACAACATTTAAACAAATTATTTATTTAATTATAAAAATAAAACATTATTAACTAACTTACCTTATAATTTTATTAAACAGTAGTTACACCAAAACTTGTAAAAGTTTTCAAACAACACTATTTAAAGTAATCCAATATATCGATCGAAAAGCTGGAATGTTAAAAAGAACACCACACTTTGTTTTATTACAACTTATTTACCACAAAAATTAACTTTTTTTCTTAAAAGAATTGAAATTTTTAACAGGTTTTTTTATTTTATTTCAACAAATATTATTCAAATTAAGCCACGACCAAAAAAATCTGTAAAGAGAAGAGGTGGAGAAAAACACGAAAATTGACGTAAAAAAATTTAATTAAAAAAACATCAAAAAGTTAAAATAAATAAGATGAAAAAAAAATTATAATAAAAAATAAATATAAATAAATTAAAAATACAATGAAAAAAATCAACATGTGTTTTATAAAAATATGCTCAATTTGTATAAATTGAGGCGGTATATTAAGAACATGTAAAACGTTTGTAACTTAAAGGTGATAACAGGCTTTTGATTTCATTAATGAAAATTTTAATAGCTTAAGGTTAGATTGAAATATCTGATTTAGATTTTTTAGATTCTAAAGTGTTTCAAGTTGTATCTATTATATAGTAAGATAATATGTTTTAGAAACAGAATTGCATTTTAAGGAATTTAAAGAAATATTTGTTTATCATGCATTCAAATTTAATTAAAATTGAAATAGAAATAAACTAAAAATGAACCAGAACTGAAATAGATATGAACTAGAAATAAACTAGAACTGAACTAAAACTGAACTAGAACTAAACTAGAACTGAACGAGAACTGAAATAGAAATGAACTAGAACTGAACTAGAACCGAACTAGAACTGAACTAGAACTGAACTAGAACTAAACTAGAACTGAACTAGAACTGAACTAGAACTGAACTAGAACTGAACTAGAACTGAACTAGAACTGAACTAGAACTGAACTAGAACTGAACTAGAACTGAACTAGAATTGAACTAGAATTGAACAAGAACTGAATTAAAACTAAACTGAAAATTTTGTAATTTCTTTTATTTATTTTTATTTTTATTACAATTAGCCTTTCGTCATTTTTTTACTATAACAAAAACTTTTAAAGCTTTTAATTAAATATAAAAACGTTTCTAGTATTTTGTTAAAACACCTTAACATCTGTACTTCCGTGCCATGTTTTATTCATAAAATTTTATTTGAAATGAGTCGGTTGGTTTGTTTTGTTTTTCTAGTATTTTATTTTTATTAGATATAATTTGCATTTTTAATGAAATTTATCTTTAATGTCAGCCCAGGGGCAACAACATTTTTTTTTATTGGTGAGTGTGTTGGTTTATTTCTAAACAATTTTGTTTTTTTTTTTCAGATACATGAATTTTAAACAATATTTTCGTTAACCAGATAATCAATGAAGCTTAGAACCTTTATTTACTTTTTTGTATATATATTTTTAAACATAGATATATAAATGATAAACATGTACATATACAATATATCTGTATGAAAAAATGAATGTTGGTTAACCTATACATATATACCAAAAGTATCTGAGTGTTAAAACTATGTGAGCATTTATAAAACATTTTAAATACATATTTATAAATGTGTTTAGCTCATGCTTTATTTTAAAAGCTATAGGAATTTTTATTTTAAAAAATAAAAAATAACTCGGTAGTTCACAACCACATTTTTTTATTAAAAAAAAGTGTCACAAAAACGTGGGAAGGGTTTTTAAAAGTAGTTTTAATAAATTTATTTTATTTTTTTTTTTTGTTTGAAAACCAGAAAAAAGGTTAAAAAATAAACGTGAAAAACTTTAAAAATATGTGAGGTGTTAATTAAAGTTAATAGATTGCTAATCAGCTAAAATGTTATAAGTAAGAGCAAGAAAATAATTTTAGTTGTTATTTATCTAAGGTATTAAAAAAATCAAAAGCCGGCTTTTTGGTTTCAATTATCAAGTGAGAATTGATGTTTGACTCTTTTTAAAGATTTAAACGAAGTTGTTAATGAAATTTTGTCATAAATATTTTGCAAATAAATTTATTAAAAAAATTTTAAAATAACAAAAAAACTATTTAATTAGCACAACTTTAATTTAATATTAAAAAAATATTGAAATAAAATTTTAAAGTTGCGTAAAACCTAAATTTTTCCATTTAAATTTAAAAACTCAAAAAAAAAAACATTTTACAAAAATTTTGATTTCTATAATTAAGTAATCTTAAACTTCATTTAATGAATTTCTTTTCTGCAACAATTTCTTAATACAAAATCTGGTTGTTATCATAGAAAATTTTTCATAAAAAAAAGAAATTTATTTTCATATAAATTTAGTTTTCTGCTTTATAAAACATTTGATATCTTAAAGCCTTAGTTTTTTTTTAACTATTTTTCTAATATTTTTTTTTGCTTATATTCATGTAGTTTGTGTTGTTTTGTGTCTGATTTTTATAAGACGAATGTCTGCATATTTTCATCGTCATGTTTTACAACACTTCTCTGTCTACATTTCTTAAAAGAATTTTTCATCTAAGATCTGTTTTCTTGCCTTTTTCTCTCTATATATATTTTTGAGATTTTTTTATGAATGATTTGTAGAAGGAAATTTATAGAAGTTGTAAAGTTAGTATAAGAAGTTAAAAAGTAAGACCAAGTTGAGTAGAGTTATTATAACATAACCAGTGGCAAATAAAACTCCAGATATTGTTGGTTTGTGAATGAATGAAGTATGTTGATGCTGATGATGATGATTTGATACCCCACTAAAAAAAACTATACTACAAGAATTGCAAACAATCTGTGTAATCATTTGTAAAAAATATTGTTTTACTATTCTATTCGGTTTTTTTCTTTCTTTCTTTATTTTGTTTTTAGAAGAAATAGATAGAAATATATTTTTTTTTTGAAAATAAAAATGATTTATGTATAAAATGTATTTAGTTGTTAGTATTGTAGTACTACTAGTTTTATTTTAAGTTTTATTCTGCTGTGGCAATTGCTTGTCGTAATTAAAGTTAGTTAGAGTTTCTTTTAATTTATATGTGTAGTTTTTTTTCAAGTTTCAACTTTCTTTAGATTTGTTTTTTGTTCATGTTCTAATTACAAAAAAAAATCTTTTTCTTTTTTCTAAGAGATAAAACTTAATGAAGATCTTGAAGTTGTTTTGAAGGTTATATGTATTTAAACATTTAAATTAAAATGAACGAAAATTTCTATGACTTGTTAAGATAGTTAGCTCATATTTAATATAAAAAGACTTAACTAAAACTGTGTATGAAATTAACTAGAACTGAAATGAACTAGAACTATACTAGTTCAGTTCTCATTCAGTTCTAGTTCAGTTCAGTTCTAGTTCAGTTCTAGTTCAGTTCTAGTTCAGTTCTAGTTCAGTTCTAGTTTAGTTCTAGTTCAGTTCTAGTTCAGTTCTAGTTCAGTTCTAGTTCAGTTCTAGTTCAGTTCTAGTTCAGTTCTAGTTCAGTTCTAGTTCAGTTCTAGTTCAGTTCTAGTTCAGTTCTAGTTCAGTTCTAGTTCAGTTCTAGTTCCGTTCTAGTTCATTTTTAGTTCACTTCTACTTCAATTGTAGTGCAATTTCTTAATATAATAGCTTTTACATCGTTTTGACTTCTTAGTAATTACATTCTATGCTTGGCATTTTAAAATAAATAATTTATTTATTTCATCCATTTCATTTAAGTTTTTTTTAATACAAATTATTAGAAAATATTTGTTTCTTTTGAGATACATTTTCTTTTCGAATTTCTAACAACAGATATTTTGTAATTCCAAGTGCTGACGTTGATGTGGTTAATTTTCTTCTTTGGCGTGCGAGGAGTGTATTTTCCAGATTGTTTTCTTTATCTTTTACAATTATTCAGCTCGTAGTACAACGAGTAGTTTTTTTTTGCTGTTTATTCTTTCCTAATCTTTCTTCATCATTAATTCTTTTGTAATTTCTTGACACATAAAAATGTTGTTGTATGTACAGAGATATTTTTTTCTCTTTAGATTTTTTACAAAAAAAAATCCAGTTGTTGCAGTAGTTTTATTGTTTTTTTTTTACTTTATTATTATGGCTTTAACTCTAGCAACAACAACTACAACAATGTATTTAGAACTAGGAGGTCCACTTGTATATTTTTAACAAAACATTTTTACATACGCATCTCTTGAATTACATATACATTGTGGATTCTGTAATATGTGTTTTTTTATGGAATTTCAAGTACCTTCAATTGGTTTTTAGTATTTTGTAATATGTTTTGCGTGTTTGCTATAAATAGAGTTCAGAGTTCAATAAGTGTTGATATCAACTATTTAACCTCCTTTTTTTTAGTGATCATTTGTAATGTAGTGTTTTTTTATATGTACAAGTTTTAAGTATCTAAAGTTTATTGTAGTATGTATAGGTGTATGTGTGTGTTTTTATGCATTTCGTAAATGAATTGTAATTAAACTTCTAACAACCGATGAACAAAGTTCATTTGAAAATTATTCTATAATTTGTTATAAAAGTCATTTTGTTTGTGGCTTTTGTAGGGTAATTAATTTTAGAAAATTTAATAGTTTGTAAATAGGGAGGAATTATAATTGCATTACTGGGATGTTATTTAGTAATTCAATATATGAAATTTCAATAAATTTAATAATAATTTTATTTCATCTGTGTCTTTTTCAATTTTTAATTTTTGTCTAAAACTTTAACTTTCAAAATTTCTTTTTAATTTTGATCTTCTAATTTTTCTGCCACACATGTGTCAAAAATATGAAGTGCCTAGACTATATTTTTGACACATGTGTGGCAAGACTATTTTTTTTAATTTTCATTAAAATGTTATTCTAGAATTAGAAATTTGAGTTTATGATCGTTTTTTAATGAAAATTATAGATTTCAAGGATAACTGATCGCATTACTTGGAAATGCTTTAGTAAATTCTCTAGATACCTCTCCAAAAAAAACAATGATCTTTTTATACTCTCTATCGCTTACTCTCTTTGAAATTATGCATTTCTATTTTGTCAACAACTTTTACTTTCAAAATTTTTCCATATTTTCGATCTAATAGTCTAGACACTTTATATTTTTGACACATGTGTGACAAAGACTAATTTAAATTTTTTTACATATTTTCCTTAAAATGTAATTCAAGTATAAAAATTTGTTAAAAAACTTAAACACCCTCTAAATTTATGATAATTTTTTTTAAATATTTACAGATTTGTTAAGAAAAATTTTACTGCATATCTAATGTATTTAAGTACATATCTTGTCTGTCGTCATACAATAGTATCTTTATCGGGCTTTGGCTTAAATAGCAGCAAAAACAATAACAACAACTATAGAATATCACATTCATATCACAAAAATAAATAAGAAATGTTTAGACATGGAGAAAAATTTTCTACGACTAAATAATAATAATTTAAACTTAACTGAAATAAAATAAAATATAAACATTAGGGTAGTCCAAATTCGGTTTAAATTGGATATGATTCCTTAAGGAAAAATATGCCATCTGTTGACTAGTCTATGTACTAGTTTATCAACGAGTTTGTTGGCAACATATTTTCAATGTCAAAAGTCGTTGACCTACGAAGGGAAAAGGGAAATTAAAACCCCTCATAACTGAGAATTTTTGATACAAAATATAAAATTAAGTAAAAAAGATAAAAATACAAACCCTCACCCGCCCCTGGTCTAATGACTTGTCTATTAACTGCACTATGGACTAGTCGATATACTATTCTAATTACCTATTTATGGACTCTGTTGACTAGTCTCTGCCGATGTTATTGGCCACTTAATTTCTATATAAGGACTAGTCTTTTTAAAAGTCTCTGTGAACTAGTTAGTCTATAGACTGCTAATACTGTGATCTAGTCTAATGATTATACTTTTTGTCTATGATCTAATTTATATGCTAGCATGATGACTAGTCTATCGATGACTTTGTTGACGAATTTGTGGACTAAACAAATAGTTATTCTATTGAATATGGACTAGATAACCCATACTTTGAACTGGTCTATTTATTTTATTTATTATTTATTTATTAGTCGACTAACTGTTAGAACCTATCTATTAACTAAAGAACTTCAAAAGAAGCGAACAAATAAGTAGATTTTACTCCATGGAAGTACTAAAAACAGACCTGAAAAAGTATGATTGGACACAGGCTTGGCATAGGAGGGATGTTTTTTTAATTTAATTCCAAATTCACAAGTCATTCAGAAGTCATTTTTATGTTGTTTTTTTTTTTGGAAGTTATTAGGAAGTGAAATTGTAGTATAATATAATATATCTAATGTTACTTAAATAATATTTAATAAATAAAGTACACGCATTTATCAATCAACTCCAAAATAAAATGGGTTTAAGTCAAAAAATTTCAGCATAAAAGAAATTTGAAATAATTTTAAACTAAATTGGATTATTTTCGCTTCTTTGGCAGTCAATAAACATCACTTCCACAGAAGGTAAACAAATTCACTTAGTGCTACATTTGAAGTGGTGATAAATGCTATTCTTTTAGAAGTACTTCATTTTATTTTTGCTGCGTATATGTATGGACTACTTTTCAAATTTCGTAATATAAAACTTATTTAATATGTCATAGGGTAATAGACATAGACATTTTAATGTAAAAGTAACAGAATAACATAGACATAAAAGTATAAACAACAATTTTTCTATAGCGGCTTAACAAACTAAACCTATCAAGTCTCTATTATAAACTACTGAAATCGGACGAGATCGGAACATTGCCCGAAAAGTTCTCAAAAATGAACGCATAGAAAATGTAATATATAGCGATATGTATGTTTGAAAGATTAGTTAAGTTTTCCTTACCCACCTAGGGGTAGATCCGCAGAACGAACTCGCAAGCCGAAAGTTGATCCGAGTCGTTCCTGTTCTTAAGAAATAAACAGTTCTTTAAAATCGTTATAGACCTGCCTGTTTGTGTATGTTTATACTCTTGCAAGTTTCTTTTATTTAATACATATTTTAGTAATTTCTTTCCCCATTGTTGTTGTTGTTACTGTTATTGTCACCACAAATATGTTGTTGGCTCTTCTTTTTTTCAGTATTTCTTTCATTCAATACAATTTTGAAATTGATAACTCTCGATAACCTATTTCAAACCTTTTGCGTTTTTCTTTTCTATTGGAGAGCAGCTCACTCACTCACACACAATATTTAGTAGTAAAACAACAAAACAAACATAATAAATAAAGAAGAAGAACAACAACAACAACAAAAGAGTAGATAACTGTAAAAAAATATTCTAAACTAAATATTATCTATTTCTATAAATATGTATTATTATTATTGTCATCATTTGTTTTAAAATTACTCTATATGATTTTACTCTCATTTATTTTAATTACAGTTACTTGCAGTTTTTTTTCTCTGTTATTAAAAAAACGAGTACCTACCTACACATCTATTTTACATACAGTTTCTTACTCATTAAAAGGATTTTTTGCTATTGTTGTTTCTCTTTGAAATACTTTGTTTACATATTTTAATATGCTTCTTCTAGTTTTAGTAATTTTAACGGAAGCATGGTAGAGGAGTAAAGGGAAAGAGCTTTATGATGTTTTCTCTTATTATTGATATGCATTTGTTTTGATTTCAAATTTCTTTGCATTTATTTTTTGAAAATTTTGTTTTGGGGTCTCTGATTCATAAATCATTTTTGCTTTTATTTACAGACATTGGTTTGGTTTTTTTGTCGAATATATTATTTAATAAAAATAGAATATTTTCTTTTATTTATTTTTGTTTTTGTGTTTATTTTTGTTTTTATATAGCTAGCTGCATTTGTTGTTGGTTTATTTTTATCGATTTCTTATTATTGGGTTTTTTTATATTGTATATTTTTAAATGAAAAATATTGACGTTGAGTTTTTTTGAACAAATAATATCTTTTAAACATATTTTAATAAAAAATTAAAATTTTATATTTATTTTACATTAATATGTTAGTGCAAATTGATTTCGTAGAAATTCCCAATAAGGGGATTTTTATGGTTAAACGAACTTTATAATGGAACTTTTAAGGATAATTGTGAAAATTTCGTATGGGCTTTACCTACTGTACTATTTATCGTTACAGTGTTTTTAGACCCTGCAGCACTATAATTTCGTTTGTGCTGATGTTTCTAAAACCCTAAAATATTGGTCCTACAACTACCTCATAGTATACCAATCGGCTAAGAATTACTTTCTACATTTCTGTAGCTAATTGATCTAACTAAACTTATAGCTTATTTAGTATAATTCATCATTTTAAAGTTAAACTCTTTTTCTATAGATCCTCAAAATTTTATAAAGATTGGATCAATAGTTGAAGAAAAATGTTGAATTTTTCACTTTTTTTAACTAATAGATATAAACATTTTAAAATTTGGATAATTGTCTAAAAGTCGTCATACACAGTTGTCAGATCTAACAAAGTTGTCAGTAAAATGTTTAGAAAATGTCTAACAATCGTCTGTACTTAAAATTTTTCTTTTGCAACGTTGTCAGAAAATGACATTATTGGAAGACAAAATTTTGTAAGTTTACACTGTTGTTGGACATTTTCTGCACATTTTACTGCCAACATAGCATAACACATGTCCTTTTGACTGTATACTTGTGTGTCAAATTCTGAAATATTATGGAAATAGCAGCCCATACTGAAGACTTTCTCCCCTATTCATAAAGTTATTGATGGTTTAATGTAAATAATGTAATTAAATAAGCAATTAATATCATTATGAATACGGGGGTTATACTATAAGTTATAGAAACACTACGGCCTTCTAGTGGAAAACGAGTCTTTAGATTTTAACATCAAATAGTAATAACAATTGTCAAATTCACAATCTGTGTTGTACTGTTGTATCATAGTATATCGTATTTTTTATAATTGATTTGTTTTTGTTTTAAAATATTTTACTTGAAAATTATTTTATAATATACAACGCTACAACGATACGACATCGATTGTGAATTGGACAAATATGTACGCAATTATACAATTATATTTATATAAAACACGAATAATTGGTTAAAAATTCAGAAAGTTATTAAAAATTTCTTCTTGATCTTATTTCTTGACCTTAGCAATTAACAAAAACAAAGATTTTTTAAATTTTTTTTTAATAATTTTCCAAAAATTGTATTTAAAAATTATTACTTCCTTAACTGTAGTTCTGTAACTACAACTTTGAAAGTGCTGAAAAATGTAATTCAATAAGAAGCACCTCAGCTAAGTAGATTTTGTTATATTTTTTTGATAATTTTCCAAAAAGTTGTTATTTTGATAAAATTGTATTTAAAAATTATTATTTTCATAATTGTGGATCTGGAACTACAACTTTGAAAGTGTTGAAAATGTAATGCAATAAGAAGCACTTCAGCTAAGTAGATTTTGTTATATTTATTTTAATAATTTTCAAAAAGGTTGTTATTTTGATAAAATTGTATTTAAAAATTATTTTTTCATTAAACTTTGAAAATGATGAAAATATAATTCAATAAGAAGCACTTTAACTAAGTAGTGTCCGTCTATTTGAGTACAAGGTATTATGGGCAAAATTTTTTGTAATTTCTTATTTTATTAAGAAAGCAAAACTCTGAAAAGCTAATGGGAACCATTTATAATTTTTTTTTTTTAATTATTAATAAATTTTTTAAATAAAAACTCAAATGGCAAAATTTTTGGTAATAAAATATTTATTATTAAACTCAATTAGTACCAAAAAATATTTATAAAAATTGTTATCAATTTCTTTTTTTATTTTACAACAATTAAACCGAAATGACCTACAAAATTCTGTGTTCCGAAATTCATTCATTATCTGTCGAAAAACACACTCACAAAAAAAAAGAAAAAAAAAAAACAAATAAAAAATTGCAAAATCTTAATGAATGATTTAAATAAATATTAAAAATTTTCAAGAAATTAACGCAAAAAAAAATTTTTTTCACTCACCGCTTTTTTTCTTTTTTAAAAATATATATATTTTTTATTTAAATCACAACACACACACAATTAATTTAAAATTTTTAAATGAATGAATGAAAACTGTGGTAAAATTATTAAATGTTTTAAAACCACAACGTGCTTTTTTAAGCAAAAATATATAATTTTTTTCTTGCAAAGAAATAAATGTAAAAGATTTTTTGTTGTTTAATTTTTTTTTTTTAAATTGCAGTTTTAGTTGTAAAATTTTTTATAAATTAAATTTTTTTAAATTTTGTTTTCCTGTATTTTTAGCACACTTTTGTTTTAAATTTCCGTTAATAATTTTTTTTGTTTCAATAAATTTTTATGTAATTTTTGTGTTTAATAAATTCTTTTAAAAATTTTCTTTAAATTTATGGCTTTTTTTTCGTAATCCAAAAACCACTTGTATTTTTCTAATAGCAACACTTAAGGGAATATTCTTAATTTTATATTTTCTATATAATTTTTGTTCTAAATTTATGTTGTTTTGTTGTTGTTGTTATTTTCAAACTTATGATTTTTAAGCCACTTGTAAAAAAAATACATCAAAAAATATTTGTTGTTTGAAAAATATTTATATATTTTGTTATTAATTAGTTACGTTTTATATTTTCAAATTCTTTCATTCTCTTCAAAACAAAAAAAAAAAACACTCTAGATTTTGTTTTATTGTTTAACAACACCGTAAATAATAATAAAAAACACTTGTATTGGCAACACACGTTTTTTAAACTTTTTTTAAATATTTTTATTTTTGGAATTATTTATTTTTTTAAATATATTCGAAATATTGTAATTATTATTTAAAAATAATATTTTCTTAAATTATTTACAATACAATTTTTGTATTTTTATTTTTTCTTTTAATAAGTCGCTCGATTATTTCGTTTATTTTGCTCTCTTTTTAAAAAAATAAAATATTTTGTTGTTGTGTTTCAACAATTTCATATAAAAATATTCATAAATAAAAACTACACACACACGCTTAATTTCTTATTTGTTTTTTCTCATTATTAATTGTTGTTGTTTTTTTATTTTTTTTTCAATTACGAGTGCGCGCGCGCATTAAATACATTTCTTTTCACCCGTCGTTATGAAGTTCACTCATTGGCATACGGTTGCCTACTAAACCGATCAGTTGTTTCGAACATCTGTTTTTTCCAGCAACAATTCAAAGAAAACCACTCAATAACCTTCGATTCGTTTAGTTGGTTCATACCATGTTTGAGTGTTTTTCCCACAACGAACATGTTGCTGCAACATTTTTTTTCTTAGTTGTTTTTAGTTTTTATTATCTTGTTGCTTTGCTCTCATGTTTTTGTTTGCGAATATTGTAATCAAAACAAAATTGTTGATAATATTTTGTGAGGTGTTTATGTGTAGGTTTTGTTTTTGTTGTTTTCTTGGTTTAATTTTTCTTAATAATTTACCTTACAGCATGTTTGTTGTTGTTTGTTTTTATTACTTTACTGTTGTTTTCTTTAGTTTCTTCTTTAGTAGAGATGGAAAAGAAGAACCCAACACAATCATGCCGATTTACGAACTCTGTATTTTCCCTTTTAGTTTTGATAGGAACAATGTATCGTTTTTAGTTCTTAATTACTTTCACTAGTGTTTGATTACCTAATCCATTACAATTCGAACTAGTTATACTTTATTTCAGAATTATGAGGTCAACCGGTTTCTCTACGTATTAGAGATAATCGAGTACTACTTGACGAAGAGGTAACGTGTTGAGCTCAATATCAGTTTATGGACTACTGTCCTCGAGGGCTGCCCCGGGCATATTTCCTTGATGAGTGTCACATCATAGTGTGTTGCAATCCGGGGAGTTTGATAGGTGCTATCAATACCTGTAGTCTTCCGGGACTATAAATTGTCCAGAGCACCACATAATCATGTACTACGGGTGGCCATTTGCCCGCAGGACTATGTCCTGGCTGGTCTGTTGGTTGAGGTTCTTTGGGGATCCACATAGTGGCTGTGGTTGAAAACCAAATCGCGTTAGGAGGGTGCCTAAGGGTGTTAAAAGAATGATACATGGTAAATATGATTTTCAAGATACATTTCTGTTATTGTTCCTAGAAGCTGGAGCGTTACAAATTACAGAGCAAGACTTTGTTTTTCTGATGACTACTTGCATTCTATAGAGAGAATGGAGTAACTGATGGATTTGACGGATGGAGTTGGTGTAACGATGTGTGAGACTGTTAGTCTAGCAAGAAGGAAAGGATGGACGTGGTTAGATGGCTCGCGGTTATATAACTTGAGCTAAGTGCTTGTACATGGACCGGAACATTCAGTGGTGAGTTGTTCAGTTTTTACTCACCAAGCAGTTAAAAAGTACCACCGTGAGATAGGACCACACGCTAGGTACTCACGCAAAGCCCTTCGACTTCTTGTCCCCGAGGGCTTTGTGAATCATACCATCCTTATATTTTTGACAATTATTTCATCAGCTGGATGAATGTTCGAGACTTAATATTGGTGTCAAGAATCGAAATTAAGTCACTAGAATTGTAATTGGTTGGTATGGACCAACGTCAAGACTTCGAACTGTAAGTATTAGCTATCCGAATAATTATCTAAGAATCATTCTAAGAACTTGGGGCTTTGTCTAAAGTTTTCTGCAAGAAGGACTTTAACTATCTATACACAGTTATACGAACTTACAACGTTGGAAGATCTGGCTGATATGTCATGACAACGAAAAATTGTTACCAACAGATAAATTATAAGTCAAGACAAGATGTAGAAGTGCTCTAAGTGAACACTGCCGGCGTTCATTCCTATTCCACAGGTTGATATTCTTTGAGGAACTGACACCGGTTCTTTATGTATCTTACGTGTTGGTGGCAATTTTTCTGCCGGTTAATGTATAAGCACTTTGCTCAAGCACTCAAGCTATGCTATCTCTTACCATTGTTTTAGTAGACCAAAACATGGGTCTATCAAACAAACCGAGAAAATTGTAATTTCCGTGAACACCTACCCGGTCGACCCTATTCCACGGTGATGTTCTTCATTCACATGGTTCTGCCGGTCCATCTACAAGCATTTTGCTCAAGTTCTCGAGCTATCTAATCTTTGACCATTGCTGACCTGTTGCCTAAGATTCGAAATTCAAAAATTTTCATTTACAACTGCGCAGAGGGAGACCTAGAGACATATTTAGTAAACCGAAATTTGAATCCATCAAATTAGCCGAGGATTTATTCTTTCTTAAACATATTTCAGTTGAAATCGTGCACTCTTTGATCAGAAAATTGTCTGCGATGCCATTTGCCGAGGACATGTCGATGGGAAATCCGAAATCTGTTTAAATTTTTATCTCAAAGGGATGATTTGCGGCATCGTATTATTTTCTCTAAGTATTTTGTCCGTCTATATTGTAATAATGGATCATAAGGGTTTAAGTGTATGGTAGATAAAAGTAACTTGTCTTAGTTCTCATCCGCTGTCGTTGCATTAAGAACGCTTAAAACATAAGGATATTGTTTAAGAAAGCCGCGGATCCGGCTCGACTATTTTGCGGGGAGCTATTGTTTTTAATATTTTGTATGACAATTTTTCGAAAATTTCCTTCCCCCGGTGGATACGCACCAGGTTTAAGACCAGAAGAAGCTCTTCTATTTCTTATTTCAAATAATTTTCAGAACAGCTTGTAATTCCTAATACTCCTAGTCAAATAGTTACTACTTTGATGTTGGAGCTTTAGCGTCCTAAGTTAATTGACTTAGTAGATAGGGAAAGACGCTTTAATGAAACTCTTTTAATACGAACATATAGGTGTACATTTCAGAAATCACTAACCAATTTTTAACTTCTTGAATGTTAAAGCATAAAAGGTACAGCATGTTTTTAAGCATCATTATATATTTTATTTAATTATCTCTTCGTGCCAATCCATAAGCACTGCAGGGTTCGTACAATTTTTACTTAGTTCAAGGCATACTTTGCCATAGTGTAGTTGTTGTTCATTTTTAGCGTATAACTGAAACGTAAAAATATATTATGAATGAATTTCTTTGTTGGATGGTGTATTAGTACAACTAGACTAAATATAATGAACCACAAAACATTGATTGACTGAAATAACAACAACAAGAGTAGAGTAAACAATTTCTGGTCTTGTTTTAACTACTTAATATTAAAATTTAATGTAAATTTTATATATTTTTTTGTTCAGTTAATGTTTCTTAAACGGATGTAATTTATGAAAATCAGTTCACAATTTTTTAAGATAATTATTAAAATAATAATGTAAATTTGTGAAAGAAACCTGAAATTAAATAAAATGTATATATAATAAAATTAATTTAAGGCAGGTTTGAAAGTGGCGCATTATGTTTGCAATGTTCTTAAATTACTTGTGCTAGGTTAGGTTCACATAAGTAGGGAAGTGTTCTAATCTGGTACAACGGAAATGGTGCCTTCGATTTCCACCTTGAGCACTAGTTAAGGAGCTCAGAACAGGCTCGATAAAGGCTTAGATGTGTTCCTTCGGATTGTATATATATATATGCTCCTTTTAAAGTAACTAACTAGGTTCACATATAAGATGGTTATGGGTCTGAGATAACCAAAATGTATAGGAATAGATTACTCAACATAATTAGTAAATCGTTTATATAGTTTTGTTCATGGAAAGTTTTTATGAAAACTTTTCAGGAGTAGAGGTCTCATTCATTACCACACATAACATAATAATGAGCCCAAAGCCCTATTTAGGGGGCTAGAAGACCGATTTCAACCATTTTCAAAAGCGTTCGTCATTGAAACAAAATAAGAGTATGTGCCTCATTTCATCAAATTATCACAAATGTACATGGACACATAGACGGACGGACGGTCGACGGAGCCGATTGGTATATTTTATGTTGGGTGTAGGACCAATATTTTTGAGTGTTACAAATATCAGCAAAAAGCACAAAAGCTCAGATTTCACGAATTTGTTTTTTTTTAGTTTTTCAATTACTGTTCCTAAGGGATTAAATATCTGTAATCACCCAAGATTTTTGGATCTTATTTTGACAGAGACCTTTCGATGACAGAGATATCGAAGAGCGACAACTGCGTTGTAGGCCTCATTTCACGTTTTTTTTATCCACAGGGTAAGCTTCGTACCTTTCGAGACCTTTCCAAAGACCAAGGCCGAAACCGATTCCCGTGGTATCAGATTATGTGGTTATCTAGTTCTAGCCTATGTCAAACCATTCCAAAGAAAGACCGAGAGTACATTTACTCATCACCAATTTATTGTTACGCGAGACTGGAGGTACTGGTAGCATATATATTTTCTGGGACTGCAATCACACCAAAATGAGGTCTTTCATCAAGGTAACATTAAGAGTAGTACCTCAGAGTGATGGTTTGATTAGATGACGTGGGTTCCTCGCTTGTTAACAAGTTTACACGGAGATCTTTTAGACCATTGTGATACCCTTAGAATTGCCACTTCCTTATATTCACATGAGAGAATATTTTCCCTCCCTTAAGGTCTCTGGAAAAACCCGCCAGAGTTTCTAATAAAACCGATCATGACGCATCTCTATAAGAGTCCAGATGTTTGCAAAGCTCTTTACTAAGATGGAGTAGTCTGGGCTGTCACATTAAAGGTGTTGTAACGATTCCACCTATTCTTCGTCCATAGAGCTTCTACAGTAGCTATAACCTGGTTAGCCTAGTCTAATCATACAATGTCCAATAATTTTACCAATTTTAAGTCTAATCGTGTTCTTACTAAGAGACAAGAGAGTCCTAGTCTTATCCCTTGTCAGAGTGGGCCAGAACAGTCTCTATATTCTACAAGTAATGAATTAAACAGATAATATCTAACAATCAAGGTCTGTTCACAAAGGGTTAATATAAAAACAACATTGTAAGTATGTATGTATGTCTAACTGTCTGAAAGTTCTTTATGAGAATAGTATTTTTCCAGATAATCGCTTTCTTTAAAAGCTAATAAATTATAGATTCAGGAAGCATTTTTTTCTTCTAGATTGATGTTTATTATCAGAAATTAAACTTTGTAAAAACGTTATTCTTAGTTTAGACATTTACATTTCTTTAACTTTTAAAATATTTATTTAATACAATTTATTTTAATCATTTCTTGACAATTTCATATTGCGTGCAGTAGAAGTAGAGAAATTGTAAAATATTATCACAGAAAAAGAAAAAAGAAATTTATGAAAGAATCGTAATGTAGACATTGACATGTTTAATATAACATTATCTGAAAGTTATTTAAAGAAATGTAATTTTAATTAATAAACTTATTACTTGGTGAGTTTAATAATAGTTTAATAGTTTAGCTTAAAATGTTATATTTTGGAATGTTTCTTTATTATACAGAATTTTATATATCAGGATTAAAAATCTAAAATGAACAATTGAAATTAGGAGTGAAAGTTTTCAAGGAAATATAACAAGAGATAAAAAACGTAAGTTATTACTATTATCAAAATAACCGATTACGTGTTTTATACATCCCTATCCCAACTTTGATTTTGCTCTGTATTCATAAAAGTGTTTTAATGTTTTATTTTTTTTTTTTTTTACTAATTTTAATAGTTTTTCTCTTGATGCACTTTTTTATGTAATTCAATTTAATTAAAATTCATAAAATGTGAACTACTTTCATTCCGGGAAATGTCACCTTTTTTCCTTGGATAATCGTAAATAAATTGTTGTTATCGTCGCACGGAATAATGAATATATAGTAGGTCATATACGACCATATGATACATTACACCAGTCAGTAAGTTAAAAATGTAGATTATTAAAAAAAATAAAGTGATTTGTTTTTTAACTTTATTCCAGAATGTTTTCACTTATTTTTGACAAAAAGGAGATTTTTTACAAGAGGTCTCATAGGGGATTAGAAGTGGACCTATCCCTATAAATGTTTGTTGTAGGAAGTAACGACTACTTGTGAATTTTGACCTTTATGAGGGGAAGTTTGTATAGTAGTGTCATTTAAAGTTTTATAAAACTAGATTTTGCATACTTTTGTTGATATAATAGAACATTTAACTTAGAACATAAGCCCAAAGGCCTTATTCGGGGTGTACGTTTGTCGCTAGTCAAAATAATGGACCGATTTTAACCATTCTCAGTAGGCTAGGTCCTTGTTATCCATTTTTTGAAAATTAGTGTCTGTATCTTGCGCACAAGGTTTACTAATCGACTGGCTGACAGCCAGCCAGCCAGGCGGAAGGACGGACATAGCTTAATCGACTTAGACAACGATTCTACACCGACTGGTATACTTTAAGCTAGGTATAGGACGAATATTTTTTATATGTCACAAATATCAGCACAAACCCAATATACTTCCCCTACTAAACTGGTGTAGGGAATAAGAAAATTGTAACATATTTATTTTGTTGAGTCGTCAAAACCTCGTCATTAAAATAACAATTAAAATTTAGTGTTTAAAAATTGTTTATTTTCAGTTTTGGGGCGTCGTAACAATCTACAGCATCATAAATTTATTCTTTTATAATCTGAACAAAAGCAACAACAACGAAAATAAAGCAAACAACGTTATTTTAGTTGTGATCATAATATGATTTCTAACAACTTATCATATCTTGTGAAATTCTAAGAATTTATTTAGTTTGTATGTTTTTTGTTTTATATATTTTTATTTCTTTCTTTTCATATTCTTTTTCACCTGTACTTATATCCAAATATTTAGTAGTTTAACATTAGAATCAAACAACTAAAATAAATAAACTATTAAGAGAAATGAAGAACAAAAGTAAATTAAATATGTACTTCCAACTTTAGCATACGAATATTTAGATGTTAAAAAAATATATAGTACGTACGTTTTTAAAGAAATACTTAACCATAGCCCACAAATACAATCGGAAAGCCTCAAAATAAGGAATAATAACTAGAGATGTATGTATGTATTTGATAGGTTTATATCAGAAATGATAAGTTAAGATAAAGCGGAATAGAATTATCTAAAAAAAATTTAAAAATTATCTTAACAATGAGGTGTATAACTGACATTAAGCTATTAAGAACATCGGGGAATGTCACCGTAACAGGGTATAAGTATTGAAACAAATTACTAAAGTAAAGTGTTTATAACACAGGCCGACAAAATTTTAAAAAGTCAAAAAAGTAAAAAAGAAAATAAATAAAGGTACTTATCGGTAGCATTAGGGCATCCAAGTCTATTGATGGAGCACCGTCGCAACGTGGGTTGCATTTCACTGTTCTATCGATACTACAGTGGAATATTTTCCTTTGAAATTAGGGAATTTGTTCCCGATACCCATATATTCTTGCGTCTTTCTTCAAGAACACAACCATTTGTAGTAGATTGACCAGTGGACCGCACAGCACATTACAGGGAGAATTCATTCTTCAGCCGCACTGAATAAACTTCCTGCAGAGGATATGAGAGGATTTAAATCAAATGTCCACAAACACTACTACTTCTATCCTCCTTCCCACTACCTATTTTCCTAGTTCCAACACAATGCTTCGCATAAGTAGGGGTCATCTTCTGAGTGTTGGTCCAATTAAAAAAAATATAAATGTCTGATATTAAGACTTTATTTTTAAGCCGAAAGAATAGACTTTGAGAAGACCTACACCCTTTTATAAACAAGTAAAAGTGTTATATTCGGTTATATGCTGAATCTTATCTTGTACCGATTCTTATAAAATTCGGTAGAGAGATTTTTGCTCCTAAGAAACTTACTTTTTTCTCTTAGATATTTTGTGAGAGGGATCTTATATGGGGAGTAGAGTCAGTTGGGGACTTGTATAAGGGGATTCAAAGAAATACACTAAGCTACTATAGGGAACCCATTGCATAAGGTCAAATAAGGGCCGATCATATAAGCAATCTGCGGTGTCATTTATACTTATAACAAACTTATTTGTGACAATTTCGGAAATCGGAAGGTAACAGATGGACGGACATTATTCCGAAAATATTTCTGAGTCGATCGTTATTTTTTATTTTTGTGCATTACAAACATCAGCACAAACGAATAATAATCTCCGTTCTATAGTGGTGTAGATTATAAAAAGTTTTGACTGAAATGAGTCATCCAGAGACACGATCTCCACTGTTATACGGTGCATACCAACTATAAAGTAAATAATGGTCGCTGATTGATATAAACAACTCGAGTCTTACAGAGCTGTAATAACGCAATTCAAATGGCTGAGATCTAAAACAATATGAACTCAAGTTTTATCAGGATTGATCTTCATGTACGTTAAAAATTGTGAAATGTGTCAGGCTATTCGTGAAATAGAACTAGAAAGCATCAGTAAAATCTTATAGAATTGGACTGCCAACAACACCTTAACACCTAAAATGTTTTTAGGTTAAAGCATTCCTCATAGAATTAACGGGTTGTTTCACCTGATATTGGGCCCGCCCCTTCTATGGGATCTAAGCATTGATTGCCTTCTCCTTTGTCGGGGTTAGATTGGGCTTGAATCATGACAACTGTAATTCTCCAACAGGGATACTATATCGAGAGATTGGATAGCTCGAGTACTTTAGAAAAGTGCGCGTATACTGGATCGAAAATAGGTAAATTGCCACCTGCGAGTAAGATACATAATGAGACGATGTAGAGTCGTAAAGAAGCTGATTGAAAAAGATCACCGTGAAATAGACCAACACAGCAAGTGTTTACGTAAAGCTTACGGGCATGGTTTAATCGGCTCCACTATTTATAAGTATTTAGAATATATGTATACAATTTATAGGATCGGAAAATATGCTCTGAAAATGGCTTTAAAAGGGACTAAGCTTCAAAAAGTTTAAAGTGAGGACTTATGTTTGTAATAGAATTTAGTTATGCAAAATAGATGGGTTTAAATGCAAATATATATTGCCCTTAAAGATAGATTACTAGTATTATAAATTTCCTAATGTATGCTTAGGGCAAGGGATACCTTCCCTAAAACAAAACACTACCCTACTAAATATGTAGTGTTAAAAACATATTTATCTGAAGAATATTTGTAATAAGAAAACACCAAAACAAGTGATGCTTAAAACAATACAATAAACACTTAAAACTAATAGTATTATAACTTTGCTCTTTATAATTCTTTAACATGCTGTATTGTTTTAAACTATAGAAAAGAAAAAATACATAGCAAATGAACCAAAACCCCCAAAAAAATGAAATAAACTAAATAGTTCTATTCTGTATTGACACAGTTTGTCTGAATATTTACATGAAAACTTCAAAAGTAGATTACAGAAATATGCAAACACTAAACAACAAAATAAATTTATTTAAGGGCTAAATAATGTAAAAAAACACATTTTAAGATAAATGAACTATATACATAAATTAGAACTAATATTACGAAAACTAAAAAAAAAGATTAGAAAATATTTGAAGATTTTATCATTTAAGGTTTTTAGTTGAGATTACAACAAGATTTTGTGTGTGAGTTTTGTGTTATAGTTCTGTAATGAAAGTGTAGTGTAGTATCATTAAATATCATATTAAATTTCCACTAACAATAAACAACCTTAACATTTTTTTTTGGATTTTGTTAAGAACAAAACAATGAAAATATTTGAAATATCATCCGTGCCCTCCATTTAGGTCATCTGTTTAAATAATTTAACTATAGAATGTTTTTTCGTTTCTTTTTTGTTTAAAACACAATGTCCTTTAAAATATTTAAACAGTCATTTATTTACTTAAGCATTGTTGTTCAATTGCTGAAGATAATAGAGAAAAATATTGATCAGATTGTTTATATGGAAAATTGATATTTGTTAAAAAGTACCTAACTGGTACCCAAAATCATTTAGTTTAGAAAGAATTATTTTTCTAAAGCTAGTCGCTTTAAATACAAATTTGGAAATATATTTATTTCTTGTTCTTTCCCTTTCATTACTGTTCATTCAACCTTTCAAATTTGATTGAGAAAACAGTGTTTGAAACTGAAAACAAACCCAAAAACAACCTCTGGCATTAATATTGTGTATATTGTCTGTGGCACATTATCAGTGGTATTCATCCTTTTGTTTTCATTCTTCAATCAAATAGCGCACATTCTTGCTTTGAAATCGATATGAGTATTTGTTGATCATGGTGTTATAAATGCAGAAATCCCCCCAAAATAATTTACAAAAAAAAAAAACAAGTAAGAAATTATAATCGTTCGAGGCCGACCATATAATACCCTACACTAGGGTTCTATAAATCGACTTTCGAATAATCGACTTTTTGTCGAATAAGGTTTAAAATAACTCGACTATCGTCTGTGAAAAAATCCAAAATCTACTTTGGAAATAAAAGCCGAAAATAGTCGAAAAGTCGAAAAAAGTCGGAAATAGTCGAAAAAAGTCGGATAAAGTCACATAATGTTGAAAATAGTCATAAATAGTCAAAAATTCGCAAAAAGTCGAAAATAGTCGAAAAGTCGGAAAAAGTCAAAAATAGTTAAAAAGTCGGAAAAAGACGAAAATAGTCGAAAAAAGTAGGAAAAAGTCGAAAAGTCTAAAATAGTCGAAAAAAGACAAAAATAGTCAAACAGTCGAAAATAGTCGAAAATCGTCGACAATTCTGAAATAGTCGAAAAGTTGAAAAAAGTAGAAAATAGTCAAAAAGCCGGAAGAAAGTCGAAAATAGTTATAAAGTCGGAAAAAGTCAAAAATAGTCGAAAAAAGTCGGAATGTCGAAATAAGTCGAAAATATTCGAAAAAAGTCGAAAATTCTAAACGTCGACTTTTAACTAACTGAAAAAAGTCGACATTGCATAAAATGCAAAAAGTCGAAGAGTCGACTTTTAACTAAATGCAAAAAGTCGAAAAGTCGACTTTTAACTAAATGCAATTTTTTGCCTTAGGTATACTTGAACCATTTATTTTTGAAAAAAAATGTAGACATTTAAGTCAAATTTTTAAGTGAGTCTTTTTATAGGGGCTAGAGTCAAATAAGGCCCTAAATTATAAAATTAATGAAGGTCCTCAAGGCTTGTATAGAACTTGGTTTTGTAGCTTTTTGTCAAAATAAACATAATTATGAACTTAAATGTCCTATTCGACGTGTTCAGTTGTATGGGCTCTAGGTGATTTGAAGCGTTACGCCTCCGGTACAATAGAAGATCATGTACCAACTTTCATTGAATTATTCCCAAAATTGCGACCTGTAATTACAAGGTTGAACAAGAGTGATAGGCTTCGTCCCTGGGACAATAGAGGATCATGTGTCAAATTCATTGATTTATCTTAAAAATTGCGACCTGTAGTTCGATTACAAGGTTCAAAAGGGGGTTCAGTTGTATATGTGCTAGATGAAAGAATAAACCGATCTTAACCATTTTCCATAGGCTTCGTTCCTGGGATAATAGAAGATAATATAAAAGATCTTAAAAATTGCGACCTGTAGTTTGATTGTAAAGTTTAAGTTTATGGACGGACAGACGGAAAGACAATCAGACAGACAGACTGACGGACAGATGATTGGTATACTTTAAGTATGCCATAGGACCAATATTATTGTGCATTACAATCTTCAGCACAAACTCACTAAAGTGGTGTAGGGTATAACAAAAGACGAGAATGGAATGAATAAAAATATACTAAAACAATGTATGGAGAAGTATCAATGAAACAAAGAAAACATTATAGAGAATTCCGAAAAAAACTAACATGATCCTCTTCATATGGAAGAATGATCGATGTGTGGTGTTGGTTTGAGTGTGAGTGGGTAGCGATCATTTACATTTTTTTCTTTTGCCGAAATGTATAAAACAAATAACAAATGAATATTAAGAGAATAAAAAATCGACCTTTATAAGTGTTCAGACAAATATATTGCTGTAGGTATGTTTTCTGTTAGAATTTCTAATTTTTTTCTTTTGTGTATTTATCGAAGGAGCCCTCCTTGTCTTGAGGAATTTCTTTTGTTTTCTTAAGGCTTCATGCCAATTAATCATTGTGACGAATGAATGTGACATGTGCAAAAGAGATACAGGATTAAGATTTCGAAAATAAAAAAATTGTCGTCAATCAATCGATGTTGAAGATCTTGTATGTACAGTATTTTTTATCTCTGTAAATTTAAACTGTTAGAATATTTTTTTCTAAATTTCGCGAGTTGATTTGGGTCAAAAATAATGTTTCGTCTTCTATACAACTATAGTGGGAAAGTTATTATGCGTTTGTGCTGATGTTTGTAACTCTTAAATATATTTGTTCTGCACTTAACCTAAAATATACCAATCGAATTCAAATCACAGACAGACGTCCGTCCGTCTGTCTGTATCTCTTTACAACTATAGTGAGGAGATTATTATTGGTTTATTCTGATGTGATACCTTCATCCTCTTTCGAGATATCATAACTGAGAAAGTATTTTCAGGGGCGAAAAGATCTAGAAAACTTTCATTATCAAACACCTACTTAATTTCACCAACACCAAACACAACCCTCGCAGCAGGTAAGAAACTTTTCAAAACAAAAATGTGAAAGGTTTTCCCAAAAAATGCCAAAATTTAATGCACTACACTCGCTCTAAGTCATTATTTTTTTATTTTCTGTACAACAAACTTTTGTTAAATTGAAAATAAATACAGAAAATAAAATACATATAAATTCCCATTAGATACCAATGACATTTTAATTGTCATTGCAAAAATTATACACCTTTTCGTAGAAATAAAAAAAACAAAAATAAAAGTAACAAAAAGAAAGTAAGCGCAGTAAAACTTAACAAAAGTAAAAAACTACTAATTAGAGCCGTAAAAGATAAAATTTGTCACTTAAATTGAAAAACAACCAGTAAGGATTTATAGTCGAGCATCAACGATTATATGATAGCCTACACCATGATTCCCAGTTAAGGTACTTGGCAAGCATCGCACAACAGGACCGATAAAGGCCTAGGTGTACTTCATTGGTTTTGATTTATATATATATATTTAATAAACACATACTTTTTTAAATCTATCTACCACCTAACTAACTAACTAAGTAACCAACTACACTAACTAACTAACTAAGTAACTAACCAACTACACTAACTAACTAACTAACTAACCAACTAACTAACTAATTAGCTAACATACTAACTAACTAAGTAACTAACTAACTAACTAACTAACTAACTAACTAACTAACTAACTAACTAACTAACTAACTAACTAACTAACTAACTAACTAACTAACTAACTAACTAACTAACTAACTAACTAACTAACTAACTAACTAACTAACTAACTAACTAACTAACTAACTAACAACTAACTAACTAACTAACTAACTAACTAACTAACTAACTAACTAACTAACTAACTAACTAACTAACTAACTAACTAACTAACTAACTAACTAACTAACTAACTAACTAACTAACTAACTAACTAACTAACTAACTAACTAACTAACTAACTAACTAACTAACTAACTAACTAACTAACTAACTACTAACTAACTAACTAACTAACTAACTAAACTAACTAACTAACAACTAACTAACTAACTAACTAACTAACTAACTAACTAACTAACTAACTAACTAACTAACTAACTAACTAACTAACTAACTAACTAACTAACTAACTAACTAACTAACTATCTATCTATCTATCTATCTATCTATCTATCTATCTATCTATCTATCTATCTATCTATCTATCTATCTATCTATCTATCTATCTATCTATCTATCTATCTATCTATCTATCTATCTATCTATCTATCTATCTATCTATCTATCTATCTATCTATCTATCTATCTATCTATCTATCTATCTATCTATCTATCTATCTATCTATCTATCTATATCTATCTATCTATCTATCTATCTATCTATCTATCTATCTATCTATCTATCTATCTATCTATCTATCTATCTATCTATCTATCTATCTATCTATCTATCTATCTATCTATCTATCTATCTATCTATCTATCTATCTATCTATCTATCTATCTATCTATCTATCTATCTATCTATCTATCTATCTATCTATCTATCTATCTATCTATCTATCTATCTATCTATCTATCTATCTATCTATCTATCTATCTATCTATCTATCTATCTATCTATCTATCTATCTATCTATCTATCTATCTATCTATCTATCTATCTATCTATCTATCTATCTATCTATCTCTATCTATCTATCTATCTATCTATCTATCTATCTATCTATCTATCTATCTATCTATCTATCTATCTATCTATCTATCTATCTATCTATCTATCTATCTATCTATCTATCTATCTATCTATCTATCTATCTATCTATCTATCTATCTATCTATCTATCTATCTATCTATCTATCTATCTATCTATCTATCTATCTATCTATCTATCTATCTATCTATCTATCTATCTATCTATCTATCTATCTATCTATCTATCTATCTATCTATCTATCTATCTATCTATCTATCTATCTATCTATCTATCTATCTATCTATCTATCTATCTATCTATCTATCTATCTATCTATCTATCTATCTATCTATCTATCTATCTATCTATCTATCTATCTATCTATCTATCTATCTATCTATCTATCTATCTATCTATCTATCTATCTATCTATCTATCTATCTATCTATCTATCTATCTATCTATCTATCTATCTATCTATCTATCTATCTATCTATCTATCTATCTATCTATCTATCTATCTATCTATCTATCTATCTATCTATCTATCTATCTATCTATCTATCTATCTATCTATCTATCTATCTATCTATCTATCTATAATCTATCTATATCTATCTATCTATCTATCTATCTATCTATCTATCTATCTATCTATCTATCTATCTATCTATCTATCTATCTATCTATCTATCTATCTATCTATCTATCTATCTATCTATCTATCTATCTATCTATCTATCTATCTATCTATCTATCTATCTATCTATCTATCTATCTATCTATCTATCTATCTATCTATCTATCTATCTATCTATCTATCTATCTATCTATCTATCTATCTATCTATCTATCTATCTATCTATCTATCTATCTATCTATCTATCTATCTATCTATCTATCTATCTATCTATCTATCTATCTATCTATCTATCTATCTATCTATCTATCTATCTATCTATCTATCTATCTATCTATCTATCTATCTATCTATCTATCTATCTATCTATCTATCTATCTATCTATCTATCTATCTATCTATCTATCTATCTATCTATCTATCTATCTATCTATCTATCTATCTATCTATCTATCTATCTATCTATCTATCTATCTATCTATCTATCTATCTATCTATCTATCTATCTATCTATCTATCTATCTATCTATCTATCTATCTATCTATCTATCTATCTATCTATCTATCTATCTATCTATCTATCTATCTATATCTATCTATCTATCTATCTATCTATCTATCTATCTATCTATCTATCTATCTATCTATCTATCTATCTATCTATCTATCTATCTATCTATCTATCTATCTATCTATCTATCTATCTATCTATCTATCTATCTATCTATCTATCTATCTATCTATCTATCTATCTATCTATCTATCTATCTATCTATCTATCTATCTATCTATCTATCTATCTATCTATCTATCTATCTATCTATCTATCTATCTATCTATCTATCTATCTATCTATCTATCTATCTATCTATCTATCTATCTATCTATCTATCTATCTATCTATCTATCTATCTATCTATCTATCTATCTATCTATCTATCTATCTATCTATCTATCTATCTATCTATCTATCTATCTATCTATCTATCTATCTATCTATCTATCTATCTCTATCTATCTATATCTATCTATCTATCTATCTATCTATCTATCTATCTATCTATCTATCTATCTATCTATCTATCTATCTATCTATCTATCTATCTATCTATCTATCTATCTATCTATCTATCTATCTATCTATCTATCTATCTATCTATCTATCTATCTATCTATCTATCTATCTATCTATCTATCTATCTATCTATCTATCTATCTATCTATCTATCTATCTATCTATCTATCTATCTATCTATCTATCTATCTATCTATCTATCTATCTATCTATCTATCTATCTATCTATCTATCTATCTATCTATCTATCTATCTATCTATCTATCTATCTATCTATCTATCTATCTATCTATCTATCTATATTATCTATCTATCTATCTATCTATCTATCTATCTATCTATCTATCTATCTATCTATCTATCTATCTATCTATCTATCTATCTATCTATCTATCTATCTATCTATCTATCTATCTATCTATATATCTATATAACTACCTAACACACAGATGGACAGGCAGACGGACAGACAGATGATCAGTCGAACACAACTATCTTCTGATTCTATGCCGATTTGTACGAAAAATGTAACACATTTATGTGTGTTACAAAGATCAGCACAAACGCACAACACCCTCCCCATTATGGTGGTGTAGGGTATATAAATATAAGAAAAATTACTAAAGAAAGCTATAAACTAACAAAATTAAAATACCAAATGAATAAGAGTTCAATGAGCTACTAATATTGCGTAGTTTGTCTTACAACGTGCTGTTGTACTACTGTACAGCAACATCTATTGAACTATTGTCTAAAGCTGTAATTAAAGCACAACAACAACACACTCTGCACCAACTGCAACTGTAATGAATTGTAAATGTTAAATGTTGTAATGAAAATATTGTCAACTTTATGTTAATTACAATTTATACGGATTTCGTTAAACTCTATGAATACAAAAATAAACCATTTTTGTTTTTGGTGTTTTCGTAGTTGTCGTAGACTTTTATTTTTTTTTATTATTTTTTCGCCATTTTAAACAATTTAATTTAAACATTTTGTAATTACCTTTTTTCTTAAAGACGAGACGAAAAAAAAAAAAATAAAGAAAACATTAACAGAAAATCCTCTATACCAACACTAAATAATATAGAAAACACAGAAAAAAGTTATAAATTCACTAGTCAGACAGACAGAAAAAACAGACGACAACCGAAACCAAACAAATGAAAGTTGTTTTGTAGGTGTTTCAATTTAATGTTTTTTCTTTTTTTCAATTAACAAATTGATTTTTTTCTTTATATGAAAAAAAAGATCTTTAATAATTTATAATTAAAAAATATATTCAACAAAATATAAACATATTTATTGTTTATATTAATTTTTGTTTATAAAATTTTTTATCTAAATTCGTTTGTTTAAAGTCAATATCAGCACATATTTTGGTAAAGGGTGTGGACATAAAAAGTGTTAAATTTTATAAATTTATTTTAGTTTTTCAAGCTAATTTAACAGACCTACCTTTTAATAGTTAGTGCATATTGTTTTGATTACATAGAAGTACTTAAATAACGTCTTATTAATTATGTGTTATATAAATGCTTTTAAACTCATTACTCAGCTTCTGAGTAAAGATATGAAGCTGTATACATATTTATGTCAAACTCTTTTACTTAAGTTGTGGTTAAAAAATCATGAGGATTTGTAATAAATTTTAAACAAGTTCATAAAAAATTATTAATTAAAATCCTATAAATATTTAATATCAAATTATATTAAGCTTAATTTTAGCCAGCCTTTTTTGGCTGAAGTCAACTTTAATTGGTCAGCTGTAGTGGTAAATAAATTTTACAAATTATTTGAAGTCTTACAGTTGTGTAAGTACTTCCTTTAAGTTATTAAAATTTTAAACATTTCTGTATTCGTTGCTATAAAAAGAAAATGTCTTATAAAGTTTAGTGTGGCATTGGTTGCAATTTTGATGATATTAAATAAGAGATAAGAATTTTCATCCATAAATAGTTTGAAATTGGGTTCAATATTAGCACCAGTTTTGTATTTACTTTAAATTTGTATGTGAATCGCAGTTGATTCTAAAAAAGTGACAAAACATGGTACTTACTCAACAACTTACTTTTGATTGATATCTGCATGCCATCTGCATTACTTAGAAGGAGTGTAGTACTGACATACTAATAACAAATTATGTAAGCGCTTACGTTTAGCCTTTGTTTTTAACACAAACAATTTTTTTGGGGTAAAAGCTAATAATAGACGCAGTGAATGTATTCTTATTCGCAATTTTTTAATAGAAACAAATTTACCTACTCACTATTTGCAGGTGACTGTATTAAGTGCTAACCTTACTTCCGTTTTGAAAACGAGCTTGGAAAGTACTTCTGTGTCATGAAATGTTATATTGTGTAGGTAATTTTTAGCATTTTTACATTTAAATACGAGTTTTTGCTGGATTAAGAATGGATTTCTATCGATCTTCCTAAATTACAAATTACACGCAAAACAAGTAAGAATTTATAGTAGGGCATGGTCGGCCCAGTGAGTATGTAAAAAATGTACTTTATTTTTCTTCTAATAAGTTATTTTACTTCAACTCCGTCATCTTATATTTTATAAAAGAGTGACTGACTGATTCATCATCGCACAGCCCAAACGGCTAATCCTAGAATCATGAATTTTTGACAATAGATGTCTTTTTGGATATGTAGGTCCATTAAGGAGGGATTTTTGAATAATTGTTTGGTACTTTTGTATTTGTATTTTGATTGGGTAGCGAAGTACCCAGGGTCGCATGGGTCTCCTGTTTAACGATTACTGTAAGAGTTGTCAAAACGAGGATGAAGAAGATACTATTACTCATCTTCTCTGCGATTGTCCTGCTCTGGCGGAGGCCTGCTTTCGGACGCTTGGATCGTCCAATTTTGGTTATCTATCCGAATTGTCAAACATTCAATTAGAACGTCTTCTTGAGTTCAGTAATTTGTCGAAATGGATGTGAATCCTATTACTCACACTATTCATACACGGCAGCTGCCCTGTCTGTCTAATTTCTCATCCTCTCCCTCTTTTTACTACTATTTCTGTTCTTCCACTTTTCCCTATCTCTCCTTCTCTTTCTTTTTCTTACATGTATTTTTACAAAGGGATCAACATGGACCGAAGTAAAGCCGTAATAGGCTACCTGTATTTTAACTTTCTTGCCAAAGAAGTGATCTTCTAAATGGGGGCAATGGTAAATATGATTCTATACGTATAAATTTTTGATAGAGCGATTGATAAGATGATAAATTTCATCCCAAATCGCTTTCAAGTCATTGTCTGATGTTTACTTTGTAAGGGGCTAAGGTTAAATGAGGTCCAATCATTACTAAGATTTGCCGATTTTTGTAGAGATTTTACAAAACATAATTAAAGTCCTATTCGGGAAGTACAATTGTATAAGATATAGGTACAATTTAATAAAATTATCTTAAAAATTGCTAACTGTAGCGCACAAAGTTTAAATGGACACACAGGCAGACGGACGGACATAGCCTAATTCACTTCGAAAGTAATTCTTAGCCGATTGGTATACTTTGGGCGTTATAAACATTTGGGCTGAAATGCACTATAGTGTTGTGGGGTATAACAATTATTTGGCTTAAAAATATTGCAGTCAATTGATATAAAATTAAACTTTTAGGAACTAGGAAAGACTCGGTCTTTTAACTCATCAATAAATTTCCGATTTGCAGATAACTTATATATATATAATCATGGAGTGGCAAGAAGTTCATGAGGATCTCAGGTTGGAAAACACTACAAACATGTGGGCAAATTGACCCAAATTTTAAAGCGATGTTTTACTATTTGGTTTGATGCCTACGATTTGGCTGGAATATAAGTACTGTTGAATAGTAGGTCATATAGGTCAAGAACAGGAGCTTCTTTTCAAAGAGTGCAACTTTTCACCTATTAGTCTTAGCAAAAATTAATTTTAAATAGAGCTATTCTTATCTTCAATCTTCAATCAATATCTTCAATCCAAAAGTGCAAATTTGATCCAAATTTATTTTTTAAATTTAAAATACCGGAGCAGTTTACTGTCAGTTACATTATATGTACATAGTGCAATCGTAATTCGCCTTTACTTTAATCTAATTATAGTAACATGTTGTTTTCTGCTTAATTACTTCCTATCATGGTTAAATCCATAATCTTTATGATTTTTCACTTTTTCGTTTTTTTTTTTTTTTTTTTTTGAAAATTGTATTTGATTGTTGGTGGTATAAAACTGATGACTGACTACACAACACAGTTTGATGGCATTGAATGAATAAATGAACGGTTGTGGTGGCAGTGGCAATAAATATGTTTAATCCTGGTAGTTAGCTGGTGGTATGATTGAAGTTGCATAAGACATAAATAACTTCTTAATACGCCTCTACAATGTATTTCTTTTTTTCCATCTATCGACCAGGTTATATGTGTTGAAGATGTTTATTATTATATGGGATAGGTTATAAAAAGTTTTGTGTTACTAAGATGTTTCGCCAAAAAATTTCCTGCCATAAGTTGCCTAAAATATTGTCATAAATTGTCCAAGTAAAATTGTTACAAACACACACACAAAGATAATTTGCTTTATATGTTGGAAAAAACTGAACCACCTCTTTGTAACGTTTAATTCACTGATTATACTTCTTTGCAACATGGTATGGTTGCTGCAAAGCATATGTAAGATCATGTGCGATATTTCGTTGGTTTTTTTGTTTTTGTTTGTATGTACTTATATTTTATCTTTATTTTCTTAATGTTGTTGTTATTTCTGCTGTTATTATTGTTTATAATGACAGTATGTGTCATATTGCAACAACCCACACGCAGTGTTTTTTATTCATTTATTTCGAGAGCGTGTGTCTTATTTTGCGACAATTCACAATTTTTTAGGCTGATTTCTATATGCTGTACAACTTTATGAGTAATTCTTTGACAAAATTATCTTAGAAATATAGAGAACGCTTTCTTCGTTTAACCATTTTTTTAATAGAACACTGTTTTGACAATAAGTATCCTTTAGAATACTTTCATCATAAGAAGGTAGTATTCTTTCTGTCTTTATAAGATCCGCGGGGAACATGAGTTTTCCTCATAGTCAAAATTGATCGTACCTGAATACCATATAATATGGTATAGCGAGAACCAGTTGTTCATAGGGAATCGGTAGCATTGAGCATTGCCTTTGCGAGTCTGGAAAGTCCTTGATTTATTTAATGGTTTCGTTTTTCTAGGTATTTACAAGTTATGCATTGGGGCAGAAATGGTCAGAGATAAGATAGTTTGAGTCGTCAAAAAAGCCAAGTTAGGTCATCAAGCATTTCGACATCTTGCTTTTTATTCCTAAATAACACAGTCTTCAAAAGATAGTTTTCAAAAAATAGTGTTTCCCATAGGAAACTATTGAACACAGTGATAGAATCCCATAAGGAATCTTGGGTTAATGAAACGGTTGATAGAACCACAAAGATCCTATGGAGTGACCCAGATGAGAATAAGACGAGACACACAGGATTACGAGCACATCTTTACAGACGAATGTAGAGCATGTGGTGAGGACAGTGAGTCACGTTGAAGAGCACTTTCTCTGCCACTGTCAGGCATTCGCCGAAGTTAGATCCAAGTATCTTAGAAATAACATTCTTAACTAACACTGATTGGAATATTCTTAAGAATTTCATGCAGGAAACTGAGGTTCTGAACATTGAAACATACTCAGTGAACATTTTTTTTTTTTCATGAAAAGGAACGCACAACAGGTCCGATAGTGGCCTAGGTGTATTTCTTTGGACTTGATGTACTATACATTCACCTATCAACCTAACCTAACTTCTTTTTCTACTAAGGACTGAGCAGTTTTTTTAAAAGAACACTGTCTTCACAAGATTGTATAAAATAAAACACTGCCCTAACATAGGTTTCTACAGAACATAGCCTTTACAAGACAATACAGCAATGTCTATATAAGACAGCAGTTTCTTAAAGAATATTTCCTTCACAAGACTGTTTTAACACTGCCCTATTAAGACACTTTTCTAAAAGACAACATTCTATAGAAAACTGTTTATACAGCACAGTATCTGTGGATTATTCTTCTTTATAAGAATGCGTTTAAATAGCTTTTTCTTTACAAAATTGTTCTATTTACAGAGCACTGTCTTGAAGAGACAGTATTTTAGGGAATATTGTCTTCATAAGATAGATTTCTATTAAATTCTAACTAAGAAACATTTTTTACTGATGAATTCTATAGAATACATTAAGTCTATACAATAGGTTGCAGTTTTTTGAGGAACAAGTTTTATTTTTAAAAACTGTTTTATAAAACAGTTTTCTTTGGAACACTCTCTGCACAAGGCAGTTTAATAGAACGATGACATTCTTAAGCAGTTACTTTTATAATAGAATGTGTAGGGTATTTTATGATCCCGTCAGCCTTCCCTAACTTTCTTTAAAATATAACCCCCGTATTCATAAATATATTAGTCGCATATTTAAGGTTTATTTAACACATTTTCCATAAAAAATTTCTAAAAAAAAGAGAAGGATCTTTAAGGGCCATGTTAAACCTTTCAGAATTTCATAATTGATTGGAAATTCATAAAACTACGCCTCTGTATTAAAAGTGTCGGCAAATTTTTAAACGAATATCAAAATGTTGCAAGTACCAACTTACATACAATATGAGCAACGTAAAATTTTAAAGTAATTGAGCGTTTTCTTTTTTACCAAAAAAATTGTAAAAAAAACTTAAACATTTAAGTGTTTACTCAACTAAACAAAATGTATCAATGCAATCAACGATATACTTACTTACCCACATATAGAAATACACACACACACACACACACACAGACATTTAGAATTAAATATATATGTTTGTGTAAGTATATTAGATAGATACAGAATTAACAAGATCATTTTCTCATTTGATGGCAACATATTGTTTTCATTCCAAAAGAATCTGTTGAAAGATCAGAAAGATCGAATTCTAATAGGACTGATTAAGGAAAATAAAAATGATACAAAGACAAAGACTTCAAGCCATAAGAAGTGCAAAAATATTACAAATTTCGTCAAAGGCCAGATTGGTCTTCTCGCATTAAATTTCTATTTAACCACAATCACCTATTTGCCATACAATGTAAGAATGACCTGTCATGGCTGAGTCGTCTATCTGACATCATCTCAAAGTGATTTCCTGAAAAGTCAGGGAAATGAAAGAAACGGTCTTCCACCTTCTCTGTAAATATCCAGCTGTACCATCCAAGAGACATAGATTTCATGTTAACTACATTATAACCAATCATGATGAGTTATTTCGGTTAAGACTTAATGACTTATAGATGCATATCCCAGCAGTTCGACAAAGAGTCAATGCATACGAAAAAGACAGTAATTTCCACTAATAGTTAACCACCTGGATGATCGTAATTCGTATGTTTTGGGTCATTCGTCACGAATGTACCCTTTGTAATTGAGAATGAAGACAATCATCACTTTAGTGTCCTCTTTGTAAGAGGTAGCGGTGACAGTCGTCTTTTTACTGTCTTCAAGTAACCTTGAGATTATACTCTTAAAAGTTGTTTTTTTTTTGTACTTCCGAAAGACAGTCGTCACTTTAGTGTCCCCTTTGTAAGCGAGACTGGTAGCAATCGTCTCTTTACTGTCTCTTTGTAGGATGTAGAATGACGATTGACTTTCTCGTAGGACAAGCCCATGTTAAAATGGTCGGTCACCTGGGTAGTCAGGTGGCTAGGGGCCACCACAAGTGGTAGGTTAAGTGGTCAGTTCGGGACTGTCCCGTCGAACTGCTGGGATATGTTATGGTTACATATTGAATCTATTACTATATATTTGGGTTATTTTAAAATTATTAATTTGTAGCAACCTAATGTTTTATAAAGTGATCAAAATTCATTGAACATATGAGTATATGTATGCGGCAGCATTTATTTTTTAGACTTTAAAACAACAGCAAGAAAAACAATATGAAATTGACTGACATAAGTGCTTCATTTTAGCACACACTTGAAAATAATAAAAAAAACCGAAAAAGCTTTAAACTGTGGTGGGTGACCTAATTTTATTGAAGTTTTTTTTTTCCTTTATTCTTTTCCCAAAGGATTTTATGTACTTTTCGGTTGATTTGTCTTTAACGAATCAGCAATAATACCTCCCAAATTGCACTCATATAATAAATGAGCAAAGGTAAAATTTTTCTTTATAAGTAACATTTAACATGTTTTTCTTGTATTAATAAAGTCAACAAATTATAAAATACGTTCATAAAACAACTTATATTTAGTGAATTTGAAAAGTGTTAGTTTAATTAGATCCATGATTGAATTTGTCTGAAAATAAATTTTAATTATTAGAAAACATACCTAAACATTTTGCTATTAAAAATGATGTCTGGAAAAAAGCTTTCCAAATTAATTACAATATATTGTATCTCCTATAAAAGTTATGCTGATAACTTGTGCAAGGAAAAAACATTTCATCTTTTCAATTATATTTTTGGTTCTTCATTTATTTAACAAAACTCTGTTAAATAATTTTCCTTTTTCTGTTAAGATATTTATGTTTGGGATCTCTTTCACATTGTCTACACTTGAATGTTGTTGGCTGGTAAATACGCGATGCTCGCTCACTTTGTGTAGGTGTTATTAAAAAAACCCTGCAGTTCGAGTTGGCTGTATCGAACTTATGATTATACCAATCTTTTAGAAATAATTTTATGTGTTGAAAGCATTAAACTAGTCCGTAGAATACTATATAGTCTAGTTCATAGACTTGCTAATAGAATAGTGTTTAAAATAGTCTATAGACTAATCCATAGTCCAGTCAAGCTGTTCCAATAGCTGCCAACTAGTCCACTGTTACTAGTCAATTGATGAGTCCTGTTAATTAAAAGGACATTGTCTATAGAATTGTTTACAGAATAAACCATATCCCATAGTATATTCATTAGACTAATGTTTTGCCAATTAAATTGTCAGGAGACTATCTAACTAACTAACAAACTAACTAACTAACTAACTAACTAACTAACTAACTAACTAACTAACTAACTAACTAACTAAGTAACTAACTAACTAACTAACTAACTAACTAACTAACTAACTAATTTACAAACTAACTAATTAACTAACTAACTAACTAACTAACTAACTAACTAACTAACTAACTAACTAACTAACTAACTAACTAACTAACTAACTAACTAACTAACTAACTAATTAACTAACTAACTAACTAACTAACTAACTAACTAACTAACTAACTAACTAACTGACTAACTAACTAACTAACTAACTGACTAACTAACTAACTAACTAACTAACTAACTAACTAACTAACTGACTGACTGACTTTCTATCTATCTACCTATCTATCTATCTATCTATCTATCTATCTATCTATCTATCTATCTATCTATCTATCTATCTATCTATCTATCTATCTATCTATCTATCTATCTATCTATCTATCTATCTATCTATCTATCTATCTATCTATCTATCTATCTATCTATCTATCTATCTATCTATCTATCTATCTATCTATCTATCTATCTATCTATCTATCTATCTATCTATCTATCTATCTATCTATCTATCTATCTATTGGGTCCATGGATTATTGAAGAGTTCATAATCCAAAGGCTAGTCCATGGACTGAACTAGGCCATAAACCTTTCCATATTCTAGCCAAGGTGTTTGTTCACATGCTATTCTCTCACGTAGTCCATAAACTATTTCATATACTAGTCCAATACTACCACAAAGAAAAAGCATTGAGGAGATACCCTTCAAAAACTGCTGGATACTGTTAGTTAGACACAGATAAACAATACAATTTAACAATGATGATCAATGATGTTGAATCGAAAAAACACCAACAATTTTAAATTATTAAATGTTGTTGATTTGTTCACTAAATAATCATGATGTTGCCGCTGATAAGCTTTATATCTTTTAAAATAAAAACAAACAAAATAAATTTTTTGTATGAAAATAAATATTTCTTTTATGTTAAATGAGTGAGTGGGTGTTGTTACATGTGTAATTTAATTAAAGAAAATTAATTAAATTTATCAAATCATAAATAAGGAAATGTAAATAAAATGAACAGTTTTACATAAAAAATAAAAAAGAAATAAATAATTTATAGATAAAAAATTGCAGTTGATTATTTGCCAAGTCATGACATGATTTAGTTTATAACTATCAATGTATTCAGAAACACTGGAATTAAACCATCTTGTGACAAAAATTCAACCAAAATTTGAAAGTTAAATGTATTTAACTAAATACATATGTATATACGTTTTTGTATGTTTATTAAATCTTTCTTTTAAATCTATTCGAAATCTAAACAGTTGCTAGTTTTATAAATGATTTATTAAAATTATAAAATATTAAAAAATTGTGTAGCCTTCGTGATATTTTCACACAATATCTTAGAAATTATCGCCCAAACAAAATTATCAAAACATTTAATTTGTGCAGCCATATTTTAACTTTAAACTATATCAAAAGTAATTGAAACGTAATTATAATAAGCTTTAGCTGTAATAATAAAAAAACAAAAGATTTAAGACACAAACTTGATTTTTTCGTTTTTCAAGTAATTTTGTGTAAACAATTTTTTTTTTATGGGAAAATTTCTCCTCGTATATTTGTCAATTATATTGCAGTAAATACAATTTTCCATAATAAAATTTAGTTTATAAATAATGTATGCGGCTGCTGTTGGTTACATGTTACTTGAGAAAAAAAATTAAAACTGAGAGCATGTTTTCATTACACCAAAAAAATAAACAAAATTTAAATTAAAATGAAAACTGTAGTAAAACACGCACTTGTTGTTATAACGTGACAGATTTTAAAGACAGCAAAGACAAACTCCTAACAGCAGCAACTAAATAATAGCAGTGGATTGTATGTCGCTCTGTCAATAGTGTTAGCATGCGTCATGTTATTAAAACTTCAAAAAAAAAAAAAAAAAAAAATGTTAGGAAAAAAACAGAAACATCAATAGATAAAAAAATATCTAGGAAAAAGTGTTATTTGAATGATGTTGATACGCATGACTCCTCTACCCAGTTATCACTCACTCACTCATTCACCATCACTAAACACCAGCATAGTCGTTAGTTCATCAGATTTTTTTTCTTTTTAATATTTTACTTTTAATCACTTCTGTCTATCGGTCTGTCGCTTTCGAACGTTTGTGTGCACTTATTACATTTTGAAGAGGTTTTCCGCTTTTTAACAACTAATCAGGTTAATTGTATTTCAATATCAACAGCATATAAACAAAATTGAGAAAATAGCTGTAGAAAATTTAACGACAAGTGCAGCATACAAATACAAAATAGTCGCAACGTAACTAATATTTAAACAAACCAGTAGTTTAGCCTGGAAGTATGTAAAATATGGGAAACACAACTAAATCCCATAGGTTTTCTCTGTGATTTTACAATGTGGAGGGTGTTATCAGTTTAAAGGGATATATGTAACGCACTGATAACATTTTGGACTCTATATAAAGTAAAGATGGAAATACTACAGAGTATTTTCAATGATATGAATTTTCGATCCATTTAGATTAATGTAAATTTACAGGTTTTGGGTATAAAAATAACCCTAACCTCCCTCCACCTCTTTGGTAAATACGTAATAGTAAGGCATCTCTCAAAAATGTTTCCTTAGTAGAGCTGATAATATGCCATCCATCCCTGTTAACTTGAAAGGATCAAATGAATTAACCGCCCATACTAGCTTTTTCCCCTCTCTATGAAACTCTAGATGTTACATGGCGCCACAGGCACTAGGTCCCTTTGGTAGTCAACCATATCTATAGTTGCGAAACAACTTGGAACATTTTTTTCCATAAGAAACTCAGTGTATAAGTTATCACTTCTTTGGATATACTTAATGACCCCAGGGTCCTTGGATAGTATCCATCGGAGTTTTGATAACTTGTTGACATTGTCAATGGGTTTACAGAACTGAGACCATGAAATTCATTTTCACCTGTTGAAAAATATTTTATAGTTGTTCCTGTCAATTGCTTGACCTGTGAGCTTAGACTTAAGAATGGAACTGATGTAAATTGGTGAACGATCGGGCCCTGCCCTCCAGGTGACTAATACTGATTTAGTATGCCTCTTACTTCATGGAAGTTCTCTGGTACTGCTGACTTCTCAACAGGATTCATATTGTTAGGGTCCGTCCGTCCACTCAACATATCGGGGTGATTATTGGGTTTGAATTGACTTTGGAAATTTCAACATCTTTGTCACATTATCTCGATATAAAGAGGGATCCTGACTTATTGGCTGGGTATTTCTAGGTGATGTTGCGGAAACAACAGGGCCATCTAGGTAGTGTGGTTGCGCGGGCTTTAATATGTTATGAAATGTACTGGAATGCAATATTTCACCTGATGTAGGGGTTATTCCGTGCTGCTTTTAACGAGGCTACTATGCCAAGAGATTAGATAGCTCGAGTACTTCAGCAAAGTGCTTGTACATGAACCGGCTCAACCATGTACACTTGAGTTATTGACCTTTCTTAAGTCTACCCAGTGGATGAAAAAGATCACCGTGAAATAAGGCCGTAAAGGCAGGTGTTTACGTTAAGCAGTGACAATTCGTTACCCTGATAAGGATGGGAAATTCAATTCGTATAAGATACCTTCCATCTGTCATCATTTAACCCACCACACTTCCTATTCATCCGACACATTATTCGAGTGAAACATTCAGTATACGTTTAGACCCAAAAACACGTCTCTATTGTATCGGTATCAACAACGAACTTATACCGAAATCTAGGCTTTACTGTGCATCATTCTTTGAACCAACATTACCTCTCTGATGATGTCCATTGACGTTATAACACACAAAAGGACACTTTTAAGAATTCTAATAACGTCGGTAGATGCTAGGACATTACTAACATTAGGACACGGTGGCATGTCATAATGTCCATGGACGTTATGACACACTTAATTGAGTCATAATTTCAAAAGTGACACATAGTCTATAAGCAAAATGACTTAAAGTTCATGGATTTAAAATAGTCGTTTCATGATAGAAGGCTTAATTTAGCGAAGCCGGTATTCGAAATACTCGAGAATTTAAAATACTTGCATCCGGCCGAAGGACGTTTATCAAGGACACCTTTTTAAAGGAATCCAAAATGCAGCATACATAAAATTTGAGACTAATTTTTTTCGGGGTAAAAGTTTCCCCTTCCTAAATTCTAAAAAAACCTTTTCAATACATTTCTCCTATTAAAGTGTCACAATTGTCATAACGTTCATGGACACTATGACACTTTTTGGTGTGTTTTAACGTCCATGGACACTATGACACGTTTAAATTTGCGATAATGTAAACTATGACAATGGACATTAAGACATTCTAATCGTCAAATATTTCGAAGAAACTAGTAAAGCTTATTGAACCCTTATAAACAGCAATGATTTCAAAGTTTAAAAACTATTCATGTTTTCTATTTATTTTTTACTTTTTGTATTTAGAAAGTAAAAGTTTAGTATAAAACAAAAAACCACCCATAATGAAAACTAAAATTATCGATGTTAAGGAAATTGAGATGTAGCTGATGATAATATTGATTTCTTAGCACCAAATAATAGTTATTATTCGCACACTAATCTTACGCTTTAATAATGGCAACAAAGGCGTTAAAATATTTGCGCTTTTACTTAATGACGATATAAAAATCTCTTATGTAGTGCAACAAAACCGACTATAATTTTATTTCTTAAAAATATGTCATTTTTAATAATACACATTTTGAAAAGAAAGAAAAAATAAAAAACATAAAGTAAAACAACATAACACTACAAATATGTCAACGTATTTAGTTTAACAACTTTCCAATACTTAATAAAATTGCCACATAAAATTGCAAGTCAATCTGGAAGTGGTCACTGTCTATTTATCTATGTCTCGTACAACATTGCTCTCGTTTTTGGTTAATTACAAGTGTGTAACAAAACCCAGACACCATTTCTCTAACTCTATAAAAATTTATTTAATTAGTATGTTTGTTTAACTAAAAAAAAAAACAACAGACACACACAAACTTGCAACAACACAATAACTAACAACATTAATGATGGTTACAGTAGCAGCAGTAGTAGCAAAATTAGTTTACATAAATATTTTAATAAGTAAATTAACCAAAGTGCTAGATATTTTTTTTTATAAAACATGCAAGTAAATCTAAAACAAAAAATTTCGAAAAAATACTTGGAACCCCAAAAAAACTATATTATATTTTTTTAATTAAAATTACACATCATTTGTTATTTGTCTTTACTAATCATTTTCAACAATTTTTCATTTAATATATACAAGGTCATTCATTTACTCATACGTTTATTTAAAATTTACTAAATGATTTAAAGTATCTAATGTAAATGTATTGTAGTAGTAGTGGTAGTTGTAAAGTACAACATACCGGCCTGTATCTCTAGATACAATGCTGCTGTAGCCAGCATATCTAGCAGATACATGCAGTATATAAGTATTTAACTTTCAGCTTTAAATAGTTTACACAAGTTGTTTGACTTTATGTTTGTTTTTGACTGTAGCTTTTTTTGTATTTTTTTTTTATAAATTTCTAACCTTTTTTCTAACTCTATTGCCCAGTCAAAGCCCGCTTGCCACTTTAACTAATAAAACTATTAAAATTTATTTAAAACGGTTTTTTCCTCTTCTCCTCAAATGAAAAATGACTTACTTACAATTTGTTAAAAAATAAAATTGTGCGTTTTTTATACCCTACACCATTTAAGGGGGAGGGTATATTGGGTTTGTGCTGATGTTTGTAACGCACAATAATATTGGACCTATAACCACCTTAATGTATACCAATCGGATTAGAAATAGTTTTTTAATCGATTTAGCTATGTCCGTCCGTCCATCCGTCCGTCTATCTGTATGTCTGTCTGTCCATCCATGTAAACTTTGTAATCAAACTACAGATGAAATTTGGTACAAAATCATCTATTGTCACAGGGAAGAAGCCTATTGAAAATGGTTAAGATGGGTCCATTATTTCACCTAGCCCTCATACAGCTCAACCCTTGAATAGGGCTTGTAAGCCTTTTAATCAAACGACAGGTCGCAATTTTAAATATAATTCAATGAAATTTGGCACATGATCTTCTATGGTATTGAAGACAAATCATATTGAAAATGGTTAACACCGGTCCATTATTTCACCCAATTCCTATATAACTGAACCCGCCGAAAAGGGCTTTTAAATTCATAATTATATTTAATATACTCGTATTTCAACAAAAAGCTGCAAAACCAAGTTTTATACCAGCCTTGATGAACATCATGAACTCTATAATTGTAGGGTCTCATTTGATCCTAGCCCCTATAAAAAGCTCTCTACAAAATTTAACATAAATGATTTATTATGAAAAAAATCACATTTTATTTTGGTAACAGGTGTAGGATATTATATGGTCGTCCCCGCCGGACTATAATTTCTTATTTGTTTTCTTGTTGAGTTTATTTCGAAATGTATTTAAGACAGTTTAAAGTATAATTATTCATTAATGAAATAGAGGGCGAATGAGGGGTTTCCTTAAGTCCACTTGTAAATGAGTTTTGTCTCGCTATAGTTCAGTTTATAAATGAACAAATTTTGTTTTTATTTATTTTAAATATGCATGAGTAATATGTATAATATGTATATATTTTAATATTAATGGTTACAAATTTGTTGTCAAGGTTGTGTTGAAGGGCTCATTTTTTAAATAAACAAAATTAAATATTTTGGGAAATGCTTTATTTTGGTTTGACATTTATTAATATATACTAGTTTTACCCAGTGTACTGTGCTAAACTAAAAGCAATATGAAAAAAAGAACTCTTAACGATTTTGAAAATTCTAACTATAAAGTTTTTGGGATATACCATATTTTACATATGGGGGATGTCATTTTTTCCCGATGTTTCAAAACGTTCTGTCCATTATGGTCAGCCCTTTTTTCCCCAAATGTCCAGAAAGGTTTTAATGTTCTTCCTACAAAATTTTTAGAATCTAGTTCTATTAGTTTCCCAGATAAATGAATTGTTATATTTAATTAATATGGGAGATGCCACTTCCTCTTTTGTCAGTCCACTGATTATCCAAAATGTTAACATAGATGTTACTGTTCTTTTCGCAAAATTTTGAGATTATAACTCTAATAGTTCCCAGGATAAACGAAATTTTGTACTAAAATCATATGAAAAGTGCCACGCCCTCAACAGCTAGTTCGCCCATTTTTTATCCTAAATAATACTTGTGACAATATTTGAGAATTCTAACTCTTATATTTTCTTAAATATACTGATTTAATATTCTGTAAATATGAAAAGTGCCACGCTCACTATAGTCATTCCGCCAAATTTGTTCATAGATATTCTTATTGATGTCAAAGTAGATCTCGAAAAAGTTTAGGTTCATTTAATACTAATTTTGTATGTAGGCGTGGTTTCTCGCCCACTTATTTATAAAAAATTTTATGTCATATGAAAGTCCATTCTGTCAGCTTTGAAAAAGTTTAAGTTTTGACATATTTTCTTTTGTAATTACGAAAAATAATGTGTTGATATTGACGGACAGACAGACATCTTTAAAACTAATGGGAAGTGATTTAAAGTTGCTTGGGGATAAATACTATAAATATACCGGAAACCATGAGAACTGAAGCTTTAGAAAAGAAATCTCAAAAAAGAAAAAAAAAAGACACGATAACTCAAATCCCTGATGTGATAGAGAAAGTCTGAAATCAGATTCGGAGGTCAGAGTGCCACAATTTCATAAAAAAATATAACTTAGTCACATGGTTTCGTTTTGAAGTTTGACATCAGAATACGATATCTCGAATCACAGATGTGGTGGAATAAGTTTAGAGTATAACTTGGTATGAGGATTTTGACTTTTTTTAAGTTGAAATTTTCCAGTTAAATTTTCTATAAAGGTCTTTGTCAGTTGTAGACACCTTGAAATAATATGTTGAAATTGACGGATGGACAGACATCGTTAAAACTAATAGGAAAGTTATTTAAAGTCGATTGGGGATAAATACTATAAATATACCGGAAACCATGACAACGGAAGCTTTAGGAAAGAAATCTCAAAAAGGAAAGAAAAAAGATTGGGCTTTCATACAACATTTTATTGCCTCAGACCAAATTGCAAGACATGATAACTCAAATCCCAGATGTGATAGAGAAAATCTGAAGTCAGATTCGGAGGTCAAAGTGCCATAATTTTATAGAAAGTTTCGATTTGAAGTTTGCCATCAGAACAAGATATCTCTAATCGCAGATGTGATAGACAAATTTAGAGTATAACTTGGTATCAGAATTTAGACTTTTTTCAAGTTATTTTTCCCAGTGAAATCTTTTACAAAGATCTTTTTCAGTTGTAGACAACTTGCCATGGAAAATGTTGGTGGAAAACCTTACATAGTGAGTTCCCAAGAAGTTTGGTAATAATTTAGATAGAAACATGTTAGTGACAGAAAACGATTCTTCTATATCCGTACATCCAATCTATGTATCTGTCAACTCATATTAGCAATGGATATACTTATTCTGAGGAGCTTCTTATCTTCCCCTCATTGTTTTTTTAAAAACAGTTAATCGACCTTATTCTTTAGATAAAATCCATTCCTATTTCATTCTGTCAGTGCAGCTTCTAAGCTCATAGATTCTCATGCAACTATGCAAAATATATCCTGAATTGCCTACATTACACATTATGTCCAAAGTAGTAAACCATTGATCTAATTACGTTGCGATTTACAGGAACATTTAGCACTTTATATACAACATATCATGATGCAAATCTATGCTAATTATAATAATAATTCTTCTCTTGGATTGGTTCATATACCCAAATAAGGCATTTTAGTTATAAATGCATCTAATTAAGTTCTATTCTATAAATCATTAAAAAATTATATAAAACACAAACTAATTAGTTCATATTCATAATATATTTTTCCATAATAGCTTATAGTAGATGCTAACTGGCTGCATTATTATTATATATATAGCAGGTCTTATGCAGTCAAAACATTATCTAGACAATCACATAAACAAATCAACTGTCAGATTAGTTGACAGCTAACAGACACTGACTGACAGTTAAACAGATATTTATTAATATGAATACATAAATACTTAGGAAAGTAAAGTCATTTGTTTAACATATTTTCAATATAATAATGATTAGAAAATATTTAGATGTCTTGGAAATTATTAGATAAATACTGTGTTTAGTGATATGAATTTTTCTGTTGAATTTTGCTTTTTTATGAAAATTATTATTCCTTGTAAACCTAATCGTTTTCAAAAGCAATGATGAAGAATTTAATTTTTTTCTGTTTAAAAATTAAAAATTAATTGAATCTATTAAAAATTTCATTAAAGTAACATTCTGAAACTATGTATTAGTTCTATCTTCTTTGTTATATTATCAATTTTTTATCCGATGACAAAAAATTGTACTTAATATGGCACTGATGTCATCCCTTTTCTAAGAGAGTCAAAATCTTAACATTTTGCACGAAGATGTTAACATTTTGGGCAATAAGTTGGTGGACTATCAAGGGGGAATGGAGCGGCACCTCCCATTTGAATTCAATACAAAAAATCTTTAATCTGAGAAACTTATGTAACTAGATTCTTAAAATTTGTACAAAGGTTTTTCATGTATATACAGCTCAACATTTTGAGAAAAAAACTCACCTTCATCAGGGAATGGGGCTGGCTTCAAACCCCCCATATGAATTAAATATAAATATTTGCATATCTGAAAAACTACAGAAACTATAATTTTAAAATTTTACATGAAGAACTTTGACATTCATATTAATATTTGGGTGGACTTTTAATTAGGGGGATTGGCCCTTCCCATATACTTATATAGCGCATCTACCATATGTATAAAACTTGCGTATCCTTCGCTACTCTATCAAAATAAAAAAGTACCAAAATGTCTCCCATATAAAATATTATTCATTAAGCACTGTGTATGTTTAGTTTCCATAAAAAATTATGCTTCTGGTGCCGTTTCATATTTCAAACATGTAAAATTTCATATTTTTATTTTCAATATTACAGAATTTTCAAAAAAGTAGCATTTTAAGAATAACAAGTAGGAAAGTATAGTCGGGCATGGCCGACCATATAATAAAGTATATTTTAAAAATTTTTATTTTTATAAAGAAACTTTTATGTTGAATATTACGATAATTCCAAAATATTTAAGCAATTTATTGATAAAAAACTAAAATTTCTAAATGAGGCTTTATATAGGTCAAATATGGGCCGATCCTCGGTAAATTTGGGAAAAGGATATATTTTCAAATAACAGTCAGTTTTGTTGAGTTTCATTGCGATACAAATGGTTACAGGTCAATTTTAGATGTTTAAACTTTTTTTGAAAGGGGGTTTTTATGGGGGCTAGGGTCAAATAAGGGCCGATCCTTACGAAAATCTGCAGTGTCATTTATACTAATATAAAACTTATTTGTGCCAATTTTTAGAGAGATAATATAATATTCAAATCGGGAGATATGCTTGTATGGGTGCTACGAGAAATAATGAACCGATTTTCAATAGTCTTCGTCCTTGTGCCAAAAAACATACTTGGTCATCAAATTATCTTGAAAATTGCGGCCTGTACCTTGCACACAAGGTTTACATGGACAGCCAGCCAGCCGGACGGACGCATGGACGGACTCAAAAAATGATTCTGAATCGATCGGTATACTTTAAGGTGGGTATTGGACCAATATTTTTGTATGTTACAAACATCAGCATAATGGTATAGTACCCCCCCAATATAGTGGTGTAGGGTACAAAAAGTACCAAACATTTCCCTTTACATATTAATTATTCTATCAGAGCAGTGCAGATGAAATAAATATTATTAAAATTAAAAGAAAATAAAATTGAAATGTTGAAAAGAGTTAAAAAAATTAATTTTTTAATTTTAATAAGGAGAGTATCATTTTACCCCATTTCGCCTAGAAATACACTTTGTTGAAAATTGAGTTCACAAAATATTCCAAGTAAAACTACCCTATTCAAAAACATTTAATAAAATAAAATTTCCCGTTTTTCCCCCTTTTCATACTTTTGTTCCAAAGAAATAGCAAACATTTTGTTTAGATATATATTACAGAGTTAGTCCGTGTAATAGGTATATCTAATTTATCTTAATGTGCTAAAAAAGTACCAAAAATAATGTTTTCTCCCTATTACTCCAAAAAAAGGATTGAATTTTAAAAAAAGTACGAAAGAAGCGTTTTAGTATTTTGAAATATGTGTGCAAAATATTTACAAAAATTTTATTATGTTTATTAGTTAAAAAGTTATAAAGACCCAAAGAATATACCAAAAACACCTTTGCATGTTTTACATATTTTCACTCCTTAAAGGTACGAATTTTGAAAAAGTACCAGATACCCATCTGCTCTTTTTAAGAGTATTGTATTGTATATTGTGTAAAATAATAAAGAAAATCTGTTTTACCAATTTTTCGACTTTTTTACCCACAAATATGCAAATATCCAAACAAATAAGAAGTTATAGTCGGGCGAGGCCTAAATCACCTGTTACAAAAATACCATGTGATTTAGTATTTATAATAAAGCATTTAAGTTGGATTGTACCTTGCCTCATATATACTTAAGCCATTTATTGTTGAACAAAATTGTGGACTTTTTATAGAGTAAAATCAGGCCCTATAATTATAAAGTTCATGAAGGTCATCAAGGCTAGTATGGAACTTAGTTTTGCAGTTTTTGCTGAGATACGAGTATATTAAACATAATTATAAACTTAAAAGTCCTATACGGCGAGTTCAGTTATATGAGGGCTAGGTGAAATAATGGACTGATGGGCTTCCTCCCTGGGGCAATAGAAGATCATGTACCAAATTTCATTGAATTATATTAAAAATTGCGACTTGTAGTTTTATTACAAAGTTTACATGGACGGACAGACGGACGGACATAGCTAAACCTATTGCAAAACCCCTATTACAACATAACGTTTGTTAGTCTTAACTCACTAACGTTGACATTTCTTCGATAATATCTCTAAATTAACGGATTATACTATAGTAAAATGCATTAATCAAAACACGTATTTGTCGAACATTACGTTATCTACAAAACTTATTTTATACATACATATGTGTACACATTTTCAATAGGCAGGTGTATTGGAATGGCGTCATGATTAGATCGATGTCGAATATAAAATACTTGTATTTTAGAATATAAAATATTTGTTTTTATAATTTTGCTTAAATAACATTTATTTTAGCTTATTGTGCAACAAATAAAATAAAAATGTGAAAATATTTTGATTTTTTGAGTTTTTAAATAACGAGTTTGTTTCTTAAGTCTTTTGTTTGGGTTCAGTTAAAAGAGATTTTACAATATGTGTTTAATATGTATTTAATAAATTTGTTTTTGTTTTATAAATTTAATGTCCTTTGTTAAAATATTTGTAAATATATATTTTATTATTTTCGCTTAAATTTTGGTATCAGTTGATATCGGTTTCGTTATATACAGCATGCTGAGATGCTTAAGTAAGGTCAAGTTTCAAAAAGTAAATAAGAGTACCCATTTTAACTGAGAGGAAATTATTTAAAAGTTTATAACATTTGGATTAAAATCACAACCTTTGGAAATCACAACCTTGAACCATGTTTTATACTAAAAATGATAGAAGAGGACACTTGGAACTTTTGATACCTAGAGCTTACTCCCTATATACTTTAGTCATAGCCTCATATTACTACAGTATTTTAAAGGTAACCAATTTTAAGTTTGTTGCTTAAGTCTTTTGTTTTTGGACTTTTAATTTAGATTTCGAGAGCTTTAATTATAACTTAAAATTTTGTTTTTTAATACAATGTTTTCAGTGCCTTGCGATAAATCTTAAATATTTTTCCAAGTAAAATTAGTACCGGTCATCTGAAAACATTTCTTAAACATCATGCTGTAGAGTATGACAAACTTGTAAAATGTTCATTGAACCTTGAAAGTAATTAAAATGCAAAAATATTGCCATAAACACCTACACCACTTTGATCATTGAATCAAAAAACTCTTGTAATATTTTTGGATTTTTTTAAACTCAACCTGAAAATGAAGCGTATGAGGAGTATATTAACAATAAATACATATGCAGTTTTATCAACAACAACACGACACGTTATTTTTTTTCAAAAATACCTACAAGATTGAAAAAACAAAAAAATCACACAAAACCCAAACTGGTTGCTGAAATGTACATGCTGCAAGTGAAGGTCACTAAAGATGTTTCAAAAACGTTTAAAAAAAGGATAAAACTTGTCATTAAATCAACTTAAAGGTCAGGGTTAGACAAAATTATCATAAACTGCCAATAATAAAACACACTTTTCTACTAAAATCATACATACTAAAATCATACATATGTTTGCATATGTATGTATGATTCTGAATATAAAAATTTCCAAACTTTCCACATTTTCAACTCCATTCAAGAAATAGTGTTACAACAGATTTTCCCTGTTCATGCACAAAATATTTTAGTTTTCATTCATGTTTTTTTATTTATTGCTTCATTTAAGTTTTTGTCTTTTAGTCAGTCTGCTCCTGCCAACATGTCTTAATTAATTGAAAAAATGTAATTTATGTTTTTCCACTTTTTTTCTTTGTAACCATAGAAAATTTTCATTTTTTTTTCATCTCACTCACTTGCCTTTCTTAACAAATGAAAATTTAAGACATCAACATCATTTAAAAGAAAAGTGTAAATTGTCTTGTAGTTGAAATGAAAATTGTCACCTACCATTAAAAAAGTGTCTGAAGAAAAATACAAAAATAAAATGAAATATTTTTACTTAATTGTAACAACTACATGAAGTAAAATATCATGAGGAACGAATGTTTGACTATAAAAACCAAAACTGTTGCTTTTGTCAAATGGAAAATGGGTAGCAATTGGTGTAACTAAAATTTTTCTACCCAACCGAAAATAACTGCAACATCTAAATGTTTGATGAAGAAGAAGGCAAAAGGAGCAAAAAATATGGTGGCAACAAAAAAGACAGACAACAAAGGAAAAACTGACAGTGAACAACATTTTCAAAACGAAATAAGACCTGAGGCCAACACTCGAAGTGAAATGTTGGTAAAATTAATATGTAAATAACTAAATAAATAACTAATTAATTAACTAACTAACTAACTAATTAACTAACTAACTAACTAACTAACTATCTAACTAACTAACTAACTAACTAACTAACTAACTAACTAACTAACTAACTAACTAACTAACTAACTAACTAACTAACTAACTAACTAACTAACTAACTAACTAACTAACTAACTAACTATCTATCTATCTATCTATCTATCTATCTATCTATCTATCTATCTATCTATCTATCTATCTATCTATCTATCTATCTATCTATCTATCTATCTATCTATCTATCTAACTAACCAACTATAAAAAATTCAAAAAGTACCTTTTGTAAAACGAAAAAGTACCTAAAAGTCCCCTTTTATGTGTTCTCGTCTAATCCCGACTCTATATAATTAATTTTACTATTATACTCAATTCCTTATTTCTAGTTTCAGCAGTATAGTAAATTCAAAAAGTACCTTTTAAAAAACGAAAAAGTACCAAAAAGTTCCCTTTTGCGGCTTCTAACTTAAGCCAGGCTCTACACTCATATCTCCGGTATTTGTGGACCGATAGGACTGAATCTATTCGAACGTATTTCCAGTAGAATTATTGAAAGTTCGGATCTCGCAGATATCTGGGGTCTTTTAAAAACTGATTTCAACATACAAACAGACCTTACCCCCGAGGGCATGTTACCTTGGTGAAGCCTCCACCTTGGTGTTATTGCAATCCCGGAGAATAAAGAGGTAGCCAATACCTCTAGTCTGGCCGGGACTGAAAAAATGGCTACAGTCTACTGTTTGGCTTAGTCCTTGTATAGATTGAAAGAGGTCAGACCAGTACCGCATAATCTGGTACTACGGGTTGCCAGTAGTCCAGTCCTGGCTGGTCAGTTGGTTGAGGTTCCTTCGGGATCCACGACGTGGCTGTGGTTTAAACCCAAATTCACGGGGAGAGTAAGTGGCGGTTGAAATACCGATGTACGGTAAAGTCAATATTTCGGGATAAGTTCGGTGCTGTTGCCGAAACAGATACCTCACAGAGAAGTGACTGTGGGACTAAGCGTTGGAAATGAGTTGGTATTAATTGTATATGATACGGGATGAATGTGAGGTACGGCGGACCTTACCCCACCCGTTTACCTATAATGAACATGTCGTATGTTTTTCTCTTATGAATGTGTCGTATGAATGAGATGTGTGTTGGGTTGAATGATGATGGATGAAAGGTTTCATATACATATAATACCATTGAATTGTCCTTCCTTGTCCAGATATGTTCAGAGTATACTCTGTTCATATTAGAATTACCACAGTGTGTCCCTGTGAGTAAGAACAATGTCTTCGGCTTATTGATGGATTGTACGTCGGTCCACCGGTTACGTCTCTCTTTATCAGTCTCAGTCACTTTCTGAGTCAATTTAGTTATGACCGTCTGTCCGTACACCCACCTGTCTGTGTGTCCGTGTAAAACTCGTGCGCATACTATAGGTCGGAATTTTCAAGATAATTTAAGACACTTTTTGAAGTGCCACCACTACAGTGGTGTAGGGTATAAAAACACAAGTCCATTAGTTGTAAATCTACAAAAATACTAATCAGTTTTTTCGAGTGTTTTTCCTACAATGTCAACTGCAAAAAAAAGTAATTGTAAATTGCACAAAAAAGTTGCTCCCTAATATTGTTGTTTATTGTCAAATGCTGATGTTTGTTGCTGTTGACGTTGTACTAGTACACACACACACTAAAACATTCAAATAAATATAAAAATTTACAATATGCAATATTTATGTTTAACTCTGTTTACTGTTGTTGTTCGTTTCGTTGCGATACGTTTGTTTTGTTGGCAATTTTTCTACTGTTGCAAACAGTGACAGTTGTAAGTCAGTCACAGTTGATTCAACATGTTAAGGAAATATTGTTGTTATTTTCTTTTGTAACAAACTAAAAACATCATTTTGCAAAATATCTAAAAAAAAAACTCCAAAATGTTTTGAGGTTGTTTGTTTTTTACTTTTTTAATTCATAAAAACTTAACATAAATGTTGCACTTCACTTTACTTTTTGGCACTTTCAGTATGTAGACAATATTGAGTTAATAGCTTTTTGGTTATATTGAAAAGTTTTGTGTATTTTTGATTTTATATTGAATATTGCCCCTTTTGTATTTATACATATGAATAGCAATAATTGCTGTTTTTTCTTTGTTGTTGTTGATTTTTTGTTATTGTAAACAGCAATTGTTTTATTAATGTATTCCAAGTTCAAATAGTTTAATGTCAATGTGTTTGTAGTTGTAAAAAAATCACAAATTTTTGCAAAAAAAAAAGTAATAACAACTTTCTACAATGACTGAAAAATATGTTTAAAAAAGGTTTTCAATTTTTTCAAATATTTAAATTTATGTCAATATATTTGAAAATCATATGCAATATTTGATTTAAAAAAAAAGTTGATTTGTAATCTTAGAATAATAAAAAAATGCAAAATATCTCTTGCTTTCAATTCAATTTCAAAATGTTCCCCTTGGAATTGTATTTTTTAAAATTATTTTTTTGTGATGTAGAAGTAGATTTTGGTGGTCCTTTAACCCTTTCACGGGGCACCGGTGTCGCAAGTTTTTTTTTAATTTTCTCGATGTAGAGTTTACAGCTACAATAAATAGTTATTTCCAAAGCAAACAAGGTTAGTTTTTTAGAATGTAATGGTACTGAATGCTAAAAAGTGAAAATATATGGTAGAAGGGGACCATACACCACGTATTTTTTTAGACGCCCTCAAATTAAAACCACAATACATATTCGCACTTTTTTGGCTTTAATTTTATTCCTTTCGATTTTTCTAAGTCATTTTAAACTTTTTCGCATTGCCCAAAAACGGCGATACAGCCCCATCACAAGTATTACATATTTCCCTTTTCCCACCCTTTGGATCCGCGCCTGCAATACACGAATGTGATAAAATCGATTACTCGGTTTTCAAGTTATTTGATATTGGCACATGTGCCCCTATAGCGAATGATACCTCTTCTAGCCTACTGCAATATCCTTCGAATCCACTTTTTTACATTTTTCATAAGAAAATTATCAATATGCCTGAAAATAGAGAACTATTATTTTTCCTAGGATTCCGTTTTTAATTTGTTAAAATACCAGTTTTCGATCCTTGCGTAACTTTTTGGGGAAAAGTAAACGAAATGCAGAATAGTAGTGAAAGTGTGTAGCGAAGTCTTATATCATAAAAAGTCCAGCGGTTAAGCGATTTTGTGAAAGTGTTAATAAACCACAGACAATTTTAAGGCGTGGCAATCTATCCAGAAATCCATTAAAACAGAACAAAAAGTTCTTATAAGTGAAAAGACAAACTTCTAAATAGCGGTGTTGTACAAATAATTCATTGATAACCGAGAAAAGTGACTTTGAATGAAGATAAAATTGAGACATTTCACAAGAGAATTTATCATATTCCCATACATCGGTGTTATTGCAATTCCGGAATAGAGAGTTTATACCAGTATCTCAGGTGAGTTGGGTTCTTAAATTGTAGGAACCTTTCCATATTTGGGTATTTTTATCAATTGAAGTGATACCTGAAGTAAGCCAGGTGGTTAAACTAAAATAATTTCAAACTAACAAAACAAAGGATACAAATGGTTTATACTGGTTAAACCTTAACTGCCTTCTTATAGCTCCTATTCGGGTCGAGAAATAGCCTGCTTAACACTAGGTTCTATAAATCGTCTTTCGGAAAAAAATCGAAAAGTCGAAGTCGCCAAATTGACATCAACTTGTTTAAATGTTAACAAGCGTTACAAGTTCACTATTGACAGCGGATTGTTTGTCAATAGTGAATGTTGTCCTACGTAAGCATTTGCTTTGACAACGGATGTTATTGAAAAATTATAAACACTTTGGTGTCAACTTGTTACCAGACGTGTAGATTTATTTTTCCCTCTGCGTAGATAGGTGATTTGCTTATATACATAGTTAGATACTGATGGATTGCTGGGTTAGGAAACCTTTCTATAAACTCATAACTGATTTCACCAATAAGTCGGGGTAAATATTGGGATTAAGGAGTGAGATCGAAAAATTCTTAACATACATATATGTTTATAAAAAAGAAACTACTAAACTTACAGCTTTATTTTTTTTTATTTGATTCAAATTATTATTACAATTTACAAAAAAAAAAATATTTTTATAGTTTTAATCACTAGTGATGAAATTTTGAACCCTTTTCGGAAACCCTTCCATTAACGTTTTTATAGTGCTTTCTGTCACTTTGCTCGAACATGTAGTCCATCTCCGTTTAAAATCTACCACACTTTTGGACACCTTTTTTGTACTCTTCAATTCTCTTTTAACAAGAGCCCAATATCTCTCCACTGGCCTCCGGGCAGTTTGGAGGATTTGCCTCTCTTGGTACAAATACCACATTATTGTTCTTGTACCACTCAAGGGCTTGTTTACCATAGTGACAGGATGCTAAGTCAGGCCAAAAATAAGTGGACACATTATGAAGTCTTATGAATGGAAGCAGCCTTTTTTGTAAACATTCCTTGATGTAAATTTCGGTATTTATAGAGCCCGTTGTAACAAATGATTGGCTTCTTTTGCCGCAACTGCATATTGCTTGCCATACCAAGAACTTTCTGGGAAATTTTGTCTGCTTTTGGGTCCTAAACTTTTCTTCAACATTCCCTCGAGCATCAGCAACATAAAACATTTGACCTGGAAGTTGCGAAAAATCTGCCAGAACATACGTTTCGTCATCCATTATGCAGCAAGAATATTTTTTATAAAACTTGACTTCAATTTCCGTGCTCTGTTTTTGGCCTCTAAATTTTTAGCAGCGTTCCTGTCAGGAACTTTTTGAGCCTTGTATGTTTTTAAACCTGCATTAGCTTTAACTTTTCGTACCAAATAGTCCGAGCACTGAGCTAACCGAGCTGCTTTCCTACCGGATGTGTTGGGAGCTCTTTTGAAAATGCGTTCTATTTTTTTTGGCTTTAGAAACATCATGTGGACCATTCCTTCTACCTGAACCAGGTTTTCTATCAACTGACAAGTTCTCCCGGTACTGTTTAATAACATTGGAAACAGTTTGACGGCAGACCTTTGTATGCTTGGCCAACTTTTTGTAAGACCAAGTTGGGTTTAGTTGAAAATATTTAATAATTTTTGAGTACGCACTTTTTTCTGATCACTCATTTTAATCAGATTAACAAAAAAATTAATATAATTGACATTACACATAATAACTGACATGTTTTTCAAAGGTAACTTGATCAAAAAAAAAATCAAATAATACTTTGGTTGACAAATGTAATGAAAAACGTGTGTTAAGAATTTTTCGATCTCACTCCTTATTTTCATGTTGACTATCATGTCCCATGTTGTCTACATATTGACAAGAAACTTATGATATCTAAACACGGTTGTTAGATCTAACAACGTTGGCAGTAAAATGTGCTGAAAAGGTCTAAGTAATAGCAGTAATGCTTTTTCTGACAATATTGCAGAGGAAAAATTGTAAGATCAGAAGATTGTTAGAAATTTTCTGAAAATTTTCCTGACAACGTTGTAAGATCTGACAACCGTGTATCAGGATATAACATGTTCGTCTGTGCAGTGGCATAAAAGACTAACAAACAGAAAATGAAAATTTCTACTTAAGCATTTTCCAAGAACCTCAAATTTTCAATTGAAATCAAATTTCTCTTTAACCAATAAATGCAAATCCAATTTTAGCTAATTTTATTTCTAACGCAATTACCATAAAATTGTATAATTAAATAAATTGCACAATTTGATTAAATTTGACTAACTCTATTCGTCTCACTATGATTTGTATTTGAGTTTATAATAATTTGCTTTCATTTTTTATTATAAATATTTATGCTGGTAATTTTTCATAATATTTTTTTTTTTGTATTTGAGAAATTTATAACTTCCTAATATTTCCATTTTTATATTCATATTAAAATGTTTATTACTCCATCATCATCATAAACCAAGCAACTCAATGCAACTGCATGCAGCAAGAGCAATTTCAACAAATTTTCTATTGTAGAGTGTTGAAATTTAACTGGCAAAAAAAATAAGAAAAACAACAGTCAACTGCCACCTCAACTGCGCCACTCGACTTCATTTATTCATTCATGGAAATTCATCCATACTTGTTGCATTTATTGATAGAAAAACAAAACAACAAAAATACTACTCCTAATAATAACGCTGAAAAAAATCTCTATAATCCATGTTGCCATAAATAAACAGCATGTGGCCTAATTCGTCTAATTGTTGTGATTTAGGAAAAATTGTTACAATATTTTTTATGTTATTTTAAATTATTATTTCTATTTTTTTGTTAGGGTGTTGCAAAAAGTGTGAAACATATTTGCTCTCACCTAGCAGTCAACCACAACATTTTTTTTCTGCCCTGTTGCTGGAAAATTGAAATAATATAAAACACTTGGAAAAATATTTTCTTTGGTAGATGGAAAAAAAATTATTAAAAAAAAAATTATACGAAATAACAATCTACAAAGTAGTTGAAATAAATTATAACACAACAGGTTTTCAAATAATTTTTTTTCTTAATCGAAAAATTAAAAGAAGTATTTATTAAAAAGTAGCGAAAATATAATTTATTTTCCTTCGACACAAGATTTTACACACAGAATTTCTTTCTTCAGGAAACAAAAACTACTGCTAAAGATTCTAAAATGTGCTATGATAGACGAGAAAAGGAGACCAACTGCAACTGGGCTTGTGCTTAAAAATGTTCGTTCTATACCCACCTTCAATTATATCAATCGGCACGGAATAGCTTTCTTAATCGTCCGTCCACCCATGTAATCAAACTACAGTTAGCAATTTTCAAGGTAATTTAATGAAACTTTCACATACGATTCTTTTGACCAACGGACGAAGACTTTTCAAATTGGTTAACATAGGGATTTTAAGCATATAATCTTTTTTAAATGTTCTAGTATTAAATGTGGACTTGGACACAATATACTTAAATGGATGTATGCATCCATAGGACATTCTATTCATACATATATTGATCTGAACTTAAACAAAAAAGAAATTTGTTGAAGATCAGTTATAAAAAGTTCAAAAATTAACATTCATTGGGATAACAGCTCTGAGCAATATATTGCACATCCTACCTATCTGGTAATAATGGTCATATTTGCTTTCTGCATATAATGATCATATCACTTTCATCACAGAGAGTCTAAACTCTTTAAAATCAAGTACATATGGACACACTAAGATTTTACATCCAATCCTGAAACAACCATCTGATTATATCACCCCATACAAGGACTTTGATAGATTTTCACAGTTCCTTCTACCAAGCGAATATACAAACAGAATCTTTCAGATAGTTATAAAATTTACTATGGTGTTGATTCTGGTGTATTCTGTGAAGAAGCAACTGTGTTGCCTTTCAGGCTATAATATCTGCAATTTTCTCCCATAGTTCTTATACTATTACTTTCCTATTAGGGAAGTCGGCTTGGGAACCCATTTAATAAACACTGCCGCAGTTTCAAAGACAGAGAATAGGAAGAAACGATTTTCTATCTTCTTTGCGAATTCCTTGCTCTATTCGCTAAGGGAAACCGTTTCCTTGGTCTATGCTTAATGATATCCTTAGATCTAATACTATACAATACTACATCTCACGATTGGAGTGATCCAGTTAAAAAGAGTCTTTTCGAGTGTACTTGACTGTTCTTGGTGAGTTATCTAATGCAGTGTACTCTACCTAAACAGAACACATTTCTGAATTTTTAATAACAACCTATTGCAACCGAAATGATGAAGATCTAATGGCTTTGATATCGTTATATGACTTTAATAAAATTCTGATTAAATATTCAGCTAAACTTAAAGAATGATTCAGTATTATACCCAACAGAAACTTACATTGAAAAAAAAAACATTTTAACTCATTGATTAAACACGGTGATCACATTAGAGTCAAGTACATATCACGGTTGCTTACAAATCACTACTTAAATAAGTACTTAGAAGTATGGAGTTCAAAATCGTTCTTGTCTGTTTACTTTCTTACTCGCAACACCACTGCTTGCCATGCAGTTCGGTAGGATAGTTCTGAACTTAATGTTAAACATAACACTTAGGGTTATCTATCTATTTTAACATATGCTTGTCCTACAAAGAAGTCAATCGTTACGAAGATCAGAGACATACAAAGTTGGTTCTCTTTTGCATAAAAGAAAATTTAACACTTTATGTTGACGTGATGATTACAAAGTAGTATCTTAAAACAGGGTGTGTTGTGTTAAAAAAAGTGGAGTTAAAAACATATAAAAACATGTGTCTCCTTTATTCTACAACCAAAGATAAACTATTTTCTCTAAAAAAAAATGAAAACAACTTCATTTTAATGAAACCATACAATGATGAATGTCTTGGTGAAATAAATATAATTTTTATGACAGACGACAAGCAATTAAATTGTACAAAAAAATAGCAATGAAATGTATTTATTTGCTTAAGAATGAATAAGAAACCAAGCCAAGCTAAACAGCCAGCAAATGTGTAAAATGTATACCAAAAAATGTGTATAATTTTTAAAGAAAAGAAAAAAATACATAAATATGTTTTGCATAATTTCATATACAGATATTATTGTTGAAAAAAAAAGAATTCTTTAGAATATACACAAGTATTATAGCTGCGAATAGTAATGAACGACTATTTGTATCTAAATGTATGACTTTTGTAGTTGTTATTCAGTAAGAATTATTCGTATTTCAACAAATGAACGAGTATTTAAGAGTTTCTTTTTTTTGCTTTTTTTTTTTTGGTGTATCCCCAGTAGCTAAATATGTATATTAGTAAATATATGATAGTTTTAACAAATAAACAACATATGTGAGTTATAATTCAACATGTGTTTTTTCAGCATTTGTTTAATGACACAAATTATTATTTGACCTCAAAAGTAACAAAAATCGAAATGAAAAAAAAAACAACAACATATTATTTGGAATATTGTGACTAGATGACTAAACAGGCTGACTATGTGTATATTTCACTTAATTCATAATTTGCATATGTTCACTGCAGTCAGACTTTAAGAATTGCTATTGAGTTTTTTTTACGTTTATAATGATGATGAGCAGGGCAAGTATTTCTATGCAAATTCATGTTTGTACTCAGCAACTCAAAATAACATTTAACTAGTTTTCTTTTCGAATCAAAGAATTTGCTTTAAAATGGCATCGGTTTGTTGTGGCATATTTTGCATATTTTGTTATAACTGCATAAATTGCATATTGCATATTTCCAACATTTTTATAGCATATTTTGCATGTTTTTTTAAATAATTTGTTTTGTTTTCTCTGTATTTCATATTTTAACAACAAATTTAATATTTACATTTTTAGATTTCTTTTAGCAAATTTTTCATATTTTTTAATTTTTCCAAAACAAATTGTTTTCTCTGTATTTTATATTTTTACAACAAATTTGATATTTACATATTTAGAATTTTTTCAACACATTTAGATTTAACAACAAAATACTAGGTTCTATGAAATACAATTTTAAATAGTTTTATTTAATTTTTAAAACCACAAAAGTATTTTGAGTTTGTGCTGCTAATTGTAACTTCCAAAATATTGGTCCTTAAAGTATCGGATCAGTATTTATTTCTGAGTCTGTCCATCAATACTAAACGATAAAATTAATAAATATATACTATTTAAAATTGTTTCTTAGTCTTTATGTTTGTCATTCTCGAGGTCGTGGTTCCGTTAAAGTGGTATTATATTACATAAAGCAGTCCTTAAAAACTTGTATATTTGTTGCCAAAAACTTGAGAACTGAATATCTATTAATATGTTCCTTCACTAAGAAATATTTTTGGTGCATATTATAAGCGCATAATTTTAATTTTTTAAAGGCATGAAAATTCTTGCCCTGGTGATGAGCATACACTTACATACACATATTGGTGTATAAAGTAGCAAGAATGGAAGCAAATAGTTTATAAACAATTATTTATTTTTTAAAAATTTTCATTGTTATAGAATATGTTTCATGCATGCAATGACTTGTTTTCATATTTCCAATGAAATAATCTTTATTATAGAAAGATGAAAGTTATATGTTTGATTTTGTAAACATAGAAAAAATCAAAGTTTTTGCGATCTTATGTTCTTTTAAGTTTAGTTTGATTACAAGATTTTCATGTAGTTTGATTACAAAGTTTACATGGACGGATGGACAGACAGACGGACGGAAACATCTAAATCGAAAATGATTCTGAACCGATTGGTATACTTTAAGGTGGCTATAAGACCAATAACTACTGTAGTTGCCAGGGAATCTATTTCTTTATACAGCGTTTCTTTCATGTCCTTTATGACGCTTATGAAATACTTTCATTAAATCCAGTTTCTTTCTGTCAATGAAATAGTTTCAGAATGGAGTCGATAAAAAAATTAATTTTATCCCAGCAAAAACTGGGTAATGGCTTTCAATTGTAATTGTTTACCTTACAACATATGGTCTGGATTAAATAGAAGTGGTCTAATAAGGTCTTACTAATAATGTGTTATATAAATAGTTTCAAATTGATAAATCATCTTGCTAGTGAAGATACAGAAATGTGATTTACAATGACTACTTTTTCTAATTACTTGTAATCGTTTGTGGTAAGTAGTTGACTCCAATGACATCATCGTGTTAAAATAATGACTTAAAATGCTATTGTGTAAGTAAATTTCAGCTTCATACATGGTAATGAAGGATTTTAGAAGGATATTAATGAAATTAATGAACTACGTTAGCTTATAAGCCGTCAACAAATTTATTACTCAAGTGATAAAATTTATATTTGCAGCTTTTTCTTTAAGTGTAGCCGTGAGAAATCTTAGTTAGGCATAACATTTATGTAGTTATATGGTTACAAATGTTAGAAACATTAACAGGTCCCGTCTGTTACGGATTATTACTTTTAATTGACCCCAGACCTTTCCCCTTTCCAGGGACCCAACTAAGGTGATGGCAGATCGACGGACTAGCCTCGGCAGAACATGCGTACATAGAATCCAATATCAAAACTGGACTGTGCAAAACAGGAACACTTTTTACTCCAGACTCAAATAAATAGTTTTCCTCTACAAAATCACTTTATTAAAAATAAATCACTCTCCTCAATTATAAAGGGTTTGATTTATAATTAAACCAAATCCCCTTAAGGGGCATATACAAGTTTTTACTTTATTTTAAATTTATTTCATACGTAATAATTTCTAACATACCAGATGTAGAGTAATCGAAATACAAAATCACTTTCTTAACCCTCTCAAAATTTTTTTGTTATTTAATGAACTTGAAACTTATACTACTTAAGTCTAATAATGCTATAAAAATTTTATTAAATTTGGTTTTATTTGTTTAAGATTTTTTTAAATGCCTCATTTAGTTTTTCTGTTAGACTAAAAAACTAATTTGTTAATTTTTTTATTTTTTCATTATATTCTAGATATTCTTTATCGTTTATTCATATTATTATACTGACATTTATGACATTTTGGGAAACATCTATATAAACAAAAAAAATTGAATTATGGAAATTTTATGCATGTACCAGTGCTTGAAAACACATTTCTTTTTTTTGTTTGATTTGGCATTTGTGTCATATTTTTATTATTTTATTACTTTGTTGTTTTTTTTTTCTTGTACAAATGTCGATCTGCCCTTAATGGGTAACAATTTGTGGCAAAGTAAATGATCTGTGTCAGCAATTGAATTCTTTATTATTTTAACATAGATTTTAAATCTATGCAGAGTGAAATAAAAAAAAAACTATTTAAATAGTTGTAAATGAAATCAAAAGCCAAATTGAATAACAAAAGAATCACGATCTATGGAGACAGTAATTGTTTGCAGATGAAAAGTAATTAAATTGTTTTTTTTTTTTGTAAAGCATCAATCAAAAGGAATAGAACTTTGAGCTGTAAGTACTTACATGTAATGTATTCAATTTTAGAAAATTTTACTAAATTTCTTTTTATTCTTAACAAGATGTTATATTCGGTTATGCGGTTCGGTTATTCAATACCTACAAAAGGCCTGCACAAGACAACAATAACGCAACAATTTGTTAAACAAATACCCAGCAAAAATATAACGAAGTATTTCCAAAAGAATATCATTTATAACCACTTCAAAAACAGTTAGTTAAACTGTTTTACATTCTGTGAAAGTGATGTTTATTGGCTTCCAAAGAAACGAAAATAATCCAATTTTTTTTTAATTGAAAGTGTAATTTTTTGAAATTTTTTGAATTAAACCAATTTTATGTTGGCGTTAATTTAGAAATTCTTAATAACTTTCAAAGAAGTACATAAAAATTACTTCCTGAGAATGACTTCAGATGTAGTGAATTTGGAATCAAACAAAAAGAACATTCCTCCTATGACAAGCCTGTATTAAAATCATAACTTCTTTAGGTCTTTATCAAAACTTTCGTGGAGTATATTCTACTTTTTTAGAAGTTCTTTTTTTTTTTTGTTGGGAATAGGTCTAATGTTTCAGGGGTGAGAAGAATGGCTGAAGTGGAAAGAACGATTACACGAACGATTACATTCCTCCTATGACAAGCCTGTGCTAAAATCATAACTTCTTCAGGTCTTTATCAAAACTTCCATGGAGTGTATTCTACTTCTTTAGAAGTTCTTTTTTTGCTGGAAATAGAAATGAAATGTTTCAGTGGGGAGAAGAATGACTGAAGAGGAAAGAACGATTATAATTAATCGGAATTCGGAATTCAATTGACATGAGTAAAAATCACTTTTATTTTTGAAAATACAACGTTTTAGAATTCTAATTGGTTTTATTTGAATTTGTGTTGAAAAAGAACTGGAAAATATACGTAACTAGAACATAGATCAGATGTTCCTTGATAGAAGTTTCTAGTTCTATGTTAATTTTTAAATTTGGAATCAAAAATATTCTCATAACTATTTTCAGTTATTTATTTCAGATTTAATTTGAATTCCAGTCGAAACACAACCGGACATTGTACTGGATAAGAACATAGTTTATATTCGTATCGGAAAACTTTCTTTCATTAAACGGTATTTTTGGTTTTTCGTGTTTTATTTTCATTCAAAAAAAAAAAATCTAAATAATTAATTTTTCAATTAAGTGTCAAATGAGATTGGATTAAGAATGAAATGGGATTGAATTAAGTAAAAAATAAGATTTAAAATAGATTGCAGTTTTAATTACAGAAACTTTGCTATCGATTTATTTAATCAAACTTGATGTGTAATTATTTTAAGAAGGAGTGGTATAGCAAGAGGGTCCTACGCGCCACTATTTTTTGAGCCGTTCTCAAATAAGTATATAGTGTACAAACTCTTAATTTTGATCTTGATTAGTATACTTAGTTTAATCCTATGTTATCTTAATGTAAATATTATTTAACTTTTACGCTCTAACAAAAACGGCGTAACTGCCCTATCTATGGGGTAAATTTGCCAAGGGTATAGAGCAGATTTGTTATTAGTAAAAATAAACAAAAATATATGCGGCATATTTTTTTCTATTTTTGAACCACATTTTCTTCTATATTACGGCAAATCCTTGTATTTGGTGTATGTGCCCTAGGGGGGTTCAAAAACAAATCAAAAAATTAATATTTCAAATATTCAGGGATGATAGATAATTGTTTAACAAACAAAAAATTGATAATAGACAAAATCGATCACTCGGTTTTCTAGTCATTCGGATTTGGCAGATGTGCCCCTATGGCGAATAATCCCCTCTTACCATAATTGCAATAAAATCGTTTTTAAATGTTTAAATACGTTTTAGGCTTTAATTGAGAAATTAATATATTTTTTTAAACTTTGTTTTTTCCGGCCGGTTGGTATTAAGATATAATATAACGCTAGTAGTTACCTTGTCGGTTTAGATTTGTGTAAGCAAATATATGATTCTTACCTGCAAATAAAAAAAAACAATTTGTTAATTATAATAATATTGACAATTATATTAACTAACTAAAGATAATAGTTTAATTTTTCTAACTATAAAATAAAATTAATTAAATGAAAGGGAAACTATTTGATATATAATTAACTATAACCTTACAAGCATAGATTTAAATCTAATAAACCCTGAAAAACAGTAATTTACAATTTCATACTCGTACAACACTTAAAAATTACATTTATCATTTGCCACACATAGAAAATATTACAACTGCAAAACGTTGTAGTTGTTTGTCAAATATCAAGGTGCCGTCAAAAAATTCTAATTAATTTTACAATGAAATTTTTAAATTAAATTAATTTTATCTGTCTACTATGACAATAAATATCAAATGACATTTTCAAAAAAAAAAAAAAACTTAATATTAAATTGCAACACACATATTTAAACCCAAAAAATAATACCACACAAATGCACGCAATCGAATATGAATTTATACGAAAAATTATTATAAAAATACTTGTAGAGAATTTAAACGATTTAAACCAAATATGGAAGATACTCATAATCAAGTAATTGTATCGCTGGAAACGTGTAAAAATTATTTGAAAAAAGAAACGAGTATTAGGAACAAAACAACAACAAGAAAATAGTTGAAATAAATATATTTTGAAACTCCCACAATATGTATTTTCGAAAAAAAAAATTGAAAATGTAAAGGTATTGATTAAACGAAGCGAAAAATTTTCAAAAAATGTTCAAGTTTCAGTGAAGAGGAAAAGCGTTAATAGAAAAACACTTTAAGTAGCTTTTTAGGGTCTTCTAAATGCTACTTAAATAGTTTAGATTTAATTTTATTTCTACTACTGTAAAAAAAAAACTGCACGCTTCCCAAAGTTTTATCAACTTAACAGTTGGTTTTAGTTGACTTCTTAAATAAGAAAAAAAAAGTGATTTAAATTCCAAATAAATTACAACATTTATAAGATTAAATCCGATGGCAACATTTATTCAAGCATAACATTAAGTTTGTTGCAACATTTACAAAGTTTGTATTTGAAATGTTTAGCAGACTAGAGATGTTATAGATCGCTATGATATGCTTGATTAATTGTGACCTATTTCAAAATAGTTTTTAATGCGATCAATAGGAAATCCAGTGGTTAGTCAATAAAAGGTGTTAAACTTTTAAGAATTTTCAAGATCATGGCAAGAATTATTTAAGCGTAAATTATATAATGCGATTGAAAGAATATATAGTATATAATAACCTGATAATATATATTCATATATATATATATATATATATATATATATATATTTATATATATATATATATATATATATATAATATATATATATATATATATATATATATATATATATATTATATATACTATATATATATATT
>NC_060952.1:30703940-30816404 GCF_022045245.1 Lucilia cuprina
AGACTAGACTATAGACTAGACTATAGACTAGACTATAGACTAGACTATAGACTAGACTATAGACTAGACTATAGACTAGACTATAGACTAGACTATAGACTAGACTATAGACTAGACTATAGACTAGACTATAGACTAGACTATAGACTAGACTATAGACTAGACTATAGACTAGACTAAAGACTAGACTATAGACTAGACTATAGACTTTTAACTAGATTATAGACTAGACTATAGACTAGACTATAGACTAGACTATAGACTAGACTATAGACTAGACTATAGACTAGACTATAGACTAGACTATAGACTAGACTATAGACTAGACTATAGACTAGACAATAGACTAGAGTATAGACTAGACTATAGACTAGACTATAGACTAGACTATAGACTAGACTATAGGCTAGACTATAGACTAGACTATAGACTAGAGTATAGACTAGACTATAGACTAGACTATAGACTAGACTAAAGACTAGACTATAGACTAGACTATGGACTAGACTATAGACTAGACTATAGACTTTTAACTAGATTATAGACTAGACTATAGACTAGACTATAGACTAGACTATAGACTTTTAACTAGATTATAGACTAGACTATAGACTAGACTACTCTATAGACTAGACTATAGACTAGTCTATACACTAGACTAAAGACTAGACTATAGACTAGTCTATAAAAAAGTAGCGAAAATGACGTGGAGGTACCGCAGTATTTGCCAATATCGATAAAAAGGACTTTCCATGCCTGTCATGCCTGCATCTTCTCACTCATATTTAAGTTAGGGCCTGCTTCTTTACTTACATATGTACATCTGTATATGTTTTTTCCCGTTTGCTCTATACGAACAAAAAAAAAGAAATAATTTTCCAAAGAAATTCATGAAACTTTTAACAAAATACGCAAACATCAACATAAATTATCGCTCAGAAAATTGTTATACTAAATATAATGCATGTTTTTTTTTGGGAAAATTCTTTCACCTCCACAGAAAAATATTCATTTTGCATGAAACAAAAAAAAAAAAAATGAAAAACACTCAAAAATCATTCATTCATATGCAAACGAAGCCCTGGGTGCATGTTCTCATAAAGTAAGAAAACAACGAAACAAATGCCAATAAATCCAGCATAAGAAATGAAACAAACTTTAAATTTTACCAAAGAAGAGGAAAAAGAAATCATCTTCATCAATGGTGAAGAAATGTAACGAAATAAATCCTAAGAGTCAGGAAGCTAACATAGTGTATAAATTAACCCTTTAAGAGTAATTATTTTTACGACACTTAACAACAAATAATAATAATTGTATATTATAATGATTACTATTTACCACTAGCTTTACATGTAAGTAGGTTGGTAAGGTCAAGCTCGTATACATATTCAAATAATATGTTTTTATTTATTCTTAATGGATTTATATGTACCCACCCCCACAAAGGGTTATAATGTTTTCTTGCAACCTCTAACTTTTTGACTATTTTGAAGAAGAGCGTGAGAATTGGCATTATTTTTCATTCCTATTTGTATTGAACATTTAGACTGAATGGCTTAAATTTGTTTTTTTTTTCAAGTTTCTTTCTTCAGCTCTGGCTATAAAACACTAACGTTTTTAACTTATAATACTCATATGTAATATGAGGGAATATAAATGTATTTTGCCACGTCCACGTCCCTCATGAAATGTAGTTTATGATTTTTCATGCAAGTTATGACCCTAAAGGGGAGCTCTCTAGCATTAAAACACATATTTTTGTTGAATTATGTTTTCTTTGTTTTGGTTTAAAAGGTTGTTGCTACAATTGATAGTTGTGTTTTTGGTGGAATTTTAGTCATTAAAGAAAAAATGGTGGCAAGGATTTGGTTGGTAAGTGTTTTTAATGTGTTTAATATGTTAATCATACTGAAGACAAAGGAAAATCTATAATCTTGTGGATATGAAGAGAAATTTATATTTGAGTTTTTAGAAATAGAATGCAAATATAATTTTTAGAAATAAGAAGTTTAATTTTAAAACTATTATAGTCGGTTGTGCCAAATCTTATATAACTACGATTAGGACTTCAGAATTTATTCAAAAACTTTGAGGAAGTTTTTGGTTTGTATAAAACTTATTTATATTGAATTTCGTTGCTATACTGAAATTTTAAAGACATTAATGGGCGTTTACTTATGTAATTTTCTGAGGTAGATCTTACATCAGGGATAGTTTATGTCAAAAGTCAATTTTGAATCACGTTGTGGGCATTTTCTGAGAAGGACCTTATAAGGGACTAATTATTTTAAAGTTTGTTAAAAATCGTTTATGTGAAATATCGCTGTCATTTTCTGATGATGATTAATTAAAATTATATAAATTATAAAATTATACAAACGCATTTTTTTCCAATAAACTTTCCAGGAAAGGGATCAAACTGCTAAAATTAACTTGGAGCAGAAGGGGATCATACGCCATAGGGGCACATCTGCCAATAGCGAATAACTTGAAAAACGAGTAATCGATTTCATCGCATAATCAAATCTTGTTTTCGTTTATCGATTATCTATCATTCCTGAAAGTTTAAAAAATTAACTTTACATATGATGCGAGGCAGACGTGATTAATTGTTTCTCAAAGGACTGTGAAAATAAATCACTGTGTGAATTGTTTGTGCTAACTTTTTTAGAAAAAATAACAGTAAATAATAAGACATAATAATATTTCGGATAATAAAATTTGAAGCCCGAAAAAAATTTAAACTAAACCCCAGAACTGCCCGTGGGGCACATTCGCCAAATAAATGTAGTGCTTGTGAAGTAGAACAAAATTTGGTTAGAATATAGAAAAAATCAGTGATAATTTGTTTAAAGTAATTTTTTGTCAAATAAGTTTTTATTTTTTTTAAAGTTAAACAAAATGTGTGCAAGAAGATGACTTTAAGAATGATAAGTATCCGAACCAAAAACAAATTAAGAATGTGTATTGTAGTTTTAATTTGAGGCCGCTTTAAAAAAGTGGTGTGTGGTCCCCCTTCTACCCACAATGTCCATGGACATAATGACAATTTCAAAAGTGTCACAATGTCCAAGAGGAATGCGAAAGAAATTCCATGGACTTCAAAAAGTCTATTTATCAAAAAGGCTTGTTTTAGCGAAGCCGGTATTCGAAATTCCCCAGAGTTTGAAATCCATGCGCCCGGTCGAAGACCGCCTATCCAGGACATTTTTAAAATTAAACATACACCAAATTTAGAAGCAATTCATTACGAGACAAGTGTGTCCCTTTCTTTAATTCTAAACAAGTTTTCCAGTACATTTCTGTTTTAAAAGTGTCACAATATCCATGGACATAATGACATTTTAAAAAAGTGGCATAATGTCCATAGACATTATGTCACTTTAAAGTGTGTTATAAGGTCTATGACACTGGACATTATGACACGCCACCCATTGAATGCACGCATTTGCCACAATCGCTTACGAGTAATTAGAAAATCAGTCAATGTAAATTGATTGAAAAAAAAGCTTATTTATCTTTACGTATGAAGATAACTAATAAATAAGCTATTAATTATTAATAAGACATTATTGAAGTACTTCCAGATAATAGGAACGACATGCAGTAGTTATTTAAATGGATGTTAATAGGTAAGTGGTTAGATTTGCAAGTCATTACTAAGTTTTTGCTGGGTTGTTTAATGTCGAATTGTCTGCTAAAAGGAGATGGAGGTTGGTTATTGCAAAGTTGTGGAACAATTATGAAAGGACTGTGATGTTATATTATTCATCATAGAGTGATTATGTTAACTAAGTGTTCGAATGTGATATCAGAGCTTTATAATGGAGATCATATTTTAGTCTATCAAATATTTCTATTTTTTATCAAAAGTGTCCATTTCAATAATGTGGCTATACGTATGAAGCCAGGTGATGCTGTAGATATGATCTGACGATTTCTGGACATTTCGCAACGTCTTTACAACGGGAAAATAATAGAAAGCTCGAGCAATTAACCAGTAGTAATTTTACCAGTAGCAAATTCTAAAAACTTGTCATGGGAGTATTCTTTATAAGTGTCTGGTGTGCTGTGGTGGGTCGTATCTAGCTCTTTCTATACATAGTTGATAAAGACCATAATGAGTTCAGGACAACATTGCTCTTATATAAAGTACTCCAGGAACTGTTACTACATTGTACTTAAAATGAAATGTTCATTCTCGCATACCATCGGATTTCAATAACATACAGTTCTCATTTAGTTTATAATATAAATATATGATATGAGAGCTTGACCCAAAAGAACACAATGATTCGAGAAAGCCTTTAGTTATTTACTTAGATGTTTTAGAGGTAATTTTATGATCGTATAGTTATAATCTAAAACAGACAATAGCACCTTAAAACTTTAGTAAAAAGTCAGCAAACTTTCTTTATCCGTGTTCCAAGGGTCATCCAAAAATATCCCATTCCGACCCAACTCCAAGTTCGTTGAACTTTTTTGTTACTTCAAATTTTCTTTCATAAAAAGTGCTTTCATTTACCTTTTTCCTTAAAACCCGTTTTTTTTTTGTGTCATTTTTAACTTTTTTTCTGCTTTGTTTTTTGCATTTCTTATCAATTCCTGCTGCTTTTGTTGTAATTGTTTTTCTGTTATTCTATAGCTTTTGTTTACATTTGACGTCTCAACACTGAGAAGACAATGGGGGCTGGATTTAGTAAAAGATACACTTGAAATTTAACACTTGGATCGTGTGGAATATATTAAAATCATCATCAGTTGGTTGTTAATATTAAGTGAGTATAAGTTTTGAGAAATGAACAATGTAAAAAGGATTTGTGTAAGTGTTTAATTTTATGGACCTTATTGTCACTTTGTCAGAACAAATTTTGCCAAGTTTTATAACTAAAATTGTTAATTTTTAAGACGCCCGCCTTATGACTGACTGGGTGCTCAGCAAAAAGTATTGTTTGAAATCACTCTCTTAGTTTACGGTTAATCTTAAAACATCTGTAATATAACGCAAAAAATATCAACCAATAACACCTGTCATCTTTTGTCTTTACATGCAAGTAAATTTATTTTCATTACAATACAATTTTCTTTATACATATTACATGTAGTCAAGTGGTATGTATGTATGTGCAAACGGGAGGAAATATAAAATTGTAGGCATTTTAGATTTTTATCTGACAAGCAACTGTCAAAAATTATGAGTGACTAGTGTTTGAAAAATAAAAGCATTTTAGTTGTAAACAATAACAACAGACAATACAAAAAAAATTACTACATCACGGTATTACAAATACAAAAAAAAAAAAAAATAAAGTTTATAAAAGATCTTAAAGATGATCTTTTTTACACGATTTTATTGTTTATTAAGTGTAAAAAGCTATTTGTTGGCTTTTGTTAAACTCTTAACACAAAGGTTATTGACTGCAAAATAAATTAATTTATAAATTTATAAGATAATTTTAATTAAATGAATCATTTAAGTGTTTTAATAGTAAATGTTTTTGTATTTGTTATATAAATAAAACGTATTTGTTTATTTAAATAAAAAAAAAAAATCAATTCTAATGCAATTTATGAATCATATTAAAATTAAAAGTTTTTTTTTTTAATTTCTGTATTTTGGCACCATATGTCTTTATAACGAATTTGTCAATGCTTTTCATAAACATATTATAATAGTCGTTTTAAAAGATATAAAATGAAATCTAATAAAATTTAGAACATTTAGTTTAGCAAAGATCATTTTAAGATTTTTATTCTGTTGCCAATTATTTAATATGAATCATGTTTTTTCTTTGTGTTAAATAAATGATATATTTCGTTATGTAAATATTTATTCAAATGTTTATATTGTTGCTAATACTAGAGCATTTTTTTATTTCTATTGTTTTTATTGTATTTGTTTGAAAAATCATCAATGAATTCAATCTTTATCCCAAATTGATGAATGTGTTTTTGGCCTACTAGTGGTTTTTTATGAAACAAGTTGGCTGTTTGTAAACTATTGGTGTTGTGAAAGAGACATTTCTTTATATCACTCGTATGCTAGTTAATATGCATCTATCTTATATAATGTTTTCAAAAGTCCTATTCGCCATTTTCTATATATAGTAAGGGGATATGGTTGACTATGGAACGATCCTCAAAAAATTTGGTAAAGAGATTTAAGTTCTTTAAAAGTCTTTTTCCGCTAGAACTGAACTAGAACAGAACTAGAACAGAACTAAAACAGAACTAGAACAGAACTAGAACAGAACTAGTACAGAACTAGAACAGAACTAGAACAGAACTAAAACAGAACTAGAACAGAACTAGAACTAGAACAGAACTAGAACAGAATTAGAACAGAACTAGAACAGAACTAGAACAGAACTAGAACAGAACTAGAACAGAACAAGAACAGAACTAGAACAGAACTAGAACAGAACTAGAACAGAACTAGAACAGAACTAGAACAGAACTAGAACCGAACTAGAACCGAACTAGAACCGAACTAGAAACGAACTAGAACAGAACTAGAACAGAACTAGAACAGAACTAGAACAGAACTAGAACAGAACTAGAACAGAACTAGAACAGAACTAGAACAGAACTAGAACAGAACTAGAACAGAACTAGAACAGAACTAGAACAGAACTAGAACAGAACTAGAACAGAACTAGAACAGAACTAGAACAGAACTAGAACAGAACTAGAACCGAACTAGAACCAAACTAGAACAGAACTAGAACAGAACTAGAACAGAACTAGAACAGAACTAGAACAGAACTAGAACAGAACTAGAACAGAACTAGAACAGAACTAGAACAGAACTAGAACAGAACTAGAACAGAACTAGAACAGAACTAGAACAGAACTAGAACAGAACTAGAACAGAACTAGAACAGAACTAGAACAGAACTAGAACTAGAACAGAACTAGAACTAGAACAGAACTAGAACTAGAACAGAACTAGAACAGAACTAGAACAGAACTAGAACAGAACTAGAACAGAACTAGAACAGAACTAGAACAGAACTAGAACAGAACTAGAACAGAACTAGAACAGAACTAGAACAGAACTAGAACAGAACTAGAACAGAACTAGAACAGAACTAGAACAGAACTAGAACAGAACTAGAACAGAACTAGAACAGAACTAGAACAGAACTAGAACAGAACTAGAACAGAACTAGAACAGAACTAGAACAGAACTAGAACAGAACTAGAACAGAACTAGAACAGAACTAGAACAGAACTAGAACAGAACTAGAACAGAACTAGAACAGAACTAGAACAGAACTAGAACAGAACTAGAACAGAACTAGAACAGAACTAGAACAGAACTAGAACAGAACTAGAACAGAACTAGAACAGAACTAGAACAGAACTAGAACAGAACTAGAACAGAACTAGAACAGAACTAGAACTGAACTAGAACTGAACTAGAACTGAACTAGAACTGAACTAGAACAGAACTAGAACTGAACTAGAACTGAACTAGAACTGAACTAGAACTGAACTAGAACTGAACTAGAACTGAACTAGAACTGAACTAGAACTGAACTAGAACTGAACTAGAACTGAACTAGAACTGAACTAAAACTGAACTAGAACTGAACTAGAACTGAACTAGAACTGAACTAGAACTGAACTAGAACTGAACTAGAACTGAAATAGAACTGAACTAGAACTGAACTAGAACTGAACTAGAACTGAACTAGAACTGAACTAGAACTGAACTAGAACTGAACTAGAACTGAACTAGAACTGAACTAGAACTGAACTAGAACTGAACTAGAACTGAACTAGAACTGAACTAGAACTGAACTAGAACTGAACTAGAACTGAACTAGAACTGAACTAGAACTGAACTAGAACTGAACTAGAACTGAACTAGAACTGAACTAGAACTGAACTAGAACTGAACTAGAACTAAACTAGAACTGAACTGGAACTGAACTAGAAATCGACTCATTTGGTTTGTAATTCTCATGATACAAAATTTTCATTTAGTTCAAACTCTGTTTTTACCTAACTTACTTATCAATGATGTTTAATGATCATAATTTAGACTACTTTTTTCTCTTATCAGCCACTTTCCATATAATGAATGCCGAAGAAGTTGTCACAACGAGATCAAAACTAAAACTAAACAGGTCAAAAGGATGGGAACTTAGAAAGCTAACAAAGCTTAACAATTTTCAAATTCCTAGAAAGTAACTTTTCCCCTATCACCTACAAAATCGTAAATTTCATTTATTATATCGAATATATATATGTACAACCACCGACTGTTTCAAACTCAGTATTGATGATTTTTTATCGATTGTTATAATATTGACTCACGCGAATCATTCGCGTGATCTTTTCAATTTACAAATATGATCACGAAGCCAAATAGTATTTATAACTAACTATACAATAATAGCAGCAACAACTACAGCGTAAAATATGAATTGAATAAAAAAATTTTACTTTGTTTTCAAATAATATTTATTTATCTTACAACAAAGTATCGAATAAAAAATTCATATAAACACCTATTTTTTTGCAACTGAACAAAAAACACCGAAAATACTCATATACTATTAAAAACAACAGCAACTACATCATTAAGTTGGTAAGTTTTTGTTTGTTTTTTGTATTTTGGCTAAATGAAAATGAATCTGAAAATAAGCTGTATCTGTTAGATCTACTTGCATCTGTGCTGCTGCCGACTGACGGACTGGGCTTTTTTTCTAGCTATTAAGTTGTGCGGCTGTTGATTTTTGTATGGAGGTAGTAGAAATGCAATTTTAAATTGTACACTTTTTTTACACTTTATCATTAATGTTGTTGGTGTTGTAGTTGCTGTTGTTTGATGAAGTGAAAAAAATACACAACAAATGTTGTAATAATTTTACACTTTGATGCAGTTGAAATGACTAAAAGAAAAAGTTTAACAAAAAAAAATAAATAAATAAAAATTATAAAATTGCATCACATTTATTATCTGTTGATTGTTATACATTGATGTTTACTCAAAACTACAGCAGCAGCAGCAACAACATTTCAATAACAACATCAACTAAAGACTATTGAAATTAATGTAGGCATTTATACAGTATCGTAGTTGTGGGAGATTTATAAAAGGGTGTCATATTTAATGAGTCATGATAAAAAATTTATTTAATTGTTGATTGGCTGTATCTCTTTTATTGTTTAATATTATCTTGATTAAAATTTGTACCATTTATATTTTATTACGATTCAAATGAATCATTTGAATTTAAAGATTTCGAAAAAATGTCCTCATTTCCTTTTTAATTATAAAAATAAACAAGTATGAAAGTATAGTCGGACATGGCCGACCATATAATACCCTACACTAGTCAGTATGTTAAAAATATAGCCTTTTCTATAAATTTTTGGCAGACAATTAAGGTATATTTTAAGTTTATTCATTTAATAGTGTTTATATGTGAATTTTGACCATAAAGTCATTTTCTAAAGGAAAATTTGTATGGGTCAAATGAAGCCCGATCACTACAAAAATCGGCGGTTCTAGTTCAGTTGTAGTTCAGTTCTAGTTCAGTTCTAGTTCAGTTCTAGTTCAGTTCTAGTTCAGTTCTAGTTCAGTTCTAGTTCAGTTCTAGTTCAGTTCTAGTTCAGTTCTAGTTCAGTTCTAGTTCAGTTTTAGTTCAGTTCTAGTTCAGTTCTAGTTCAGTTCTAGTTCAGTTCTAGTTCAGTTCTAGTTCAGTTCTAGTTCAGTTCAAGTTTAGTTTTAGTTCAGTTCTATTTGAGTTTGATTCTAATATAGCGGATCTAAATTTGGAACGAATACTGGGGAATTAAAATTTACCCTTAACCCTTTCACGCACAAAACTAAACCGCTGGACTTTTTATGAATATGACTTTACGACACACTTATGACTTATGGTATAATTTTTGATGATGTTTTCGAAATAATTTTCTTTGGATATAACCATTTTCTGTAACTGTGAATTTAAAATAACAAGCAAGATTAGATGTTCAAAAATTAATGGAAATATTTCGTATTTTAATAACTTGGTAGGTGATGATGATCTAAAAGGATTGAAATTTTTTCTTAGCGCTTTAACATAATTTCTGACAATAATTGTAGTTAATGAGCTGTTCAAAAAGAAAAAAAGATTGTAATACTAAACCATATTGAAAAAAAAACTTCCAGAAAAAAAGGAGAGTGTCATAAAAGAAATTACAAATTAACCAAATTATATAATAAATGTTTGTAATGAAACAAGTTTGTTTTTTTTTAAGAATATCAAGTTACACATAATATTTTACAAACATTGGGAATGGTTCAATATTCCCAGAAATTTCAATATAAATAAATAATGTGAAATTCCAAAGAATTTCATTTTATTACAGGTTACAACATGTTGTTTTTAAACAAGTATAAACGTTGAAGTTTTATGTGTAGGTACTTACTTACATATACAGTTTTTACTTTCTTATTTTGTGTTATTTTTTTTAAGGAAAAATAAATTTAAAGTTTTTTTATCGCAACTATCGAACGTCACTCAACATTTAATCAACTAATCAAGGAAATCAGTTATTAGTTAAACTTATTTTTTTTTTTGGTTTGATTTTTTTCGTTTTCTTTATAGCTTTATGGTGGTCTTATTGATATTTATACACTCTACAGTTTAACCTGGCTTTATAACAAAAAATCTGATTTGATCTGAATTTAGAAAAAAATTTTTCCCAGTTATAAAAATCCTTTGTTATCCTTACTTTCAGCCAAAGTTTGATATAAATAAAGTATATTTTTCAAGTCTACCTTTATCATTATGTATCCATCATCATCATCTATCTGAGAGTTAGCTTGTCTTTTATTTTCAAATCATTTGTTGTAACTTTCTGTTATAGCTGTTGTTGTTGCTGTGTAAAATCTAAATGCTCATATAGACAAAAAAAGCAACAGCAACAACATTAATCTGTTTAAAATAAAATCACGTAAAATGCAGACAATCATTGACAGTTAAATAGTTGATTTTTTGCTAAAGATAATTAAATTGGCCAATTAGATGATTGTGTAAAAAAATTGTAAGTGAAATGTAAATGTCGGCGGATATTTAACGAGATAAAAAAAAAACACAAAAATACCAGCATTAAAAATCACAATAAAGAAAAAAATTAAAATGTAATGAAAATATAAATTGGTGGCAGCTATAGCTGAGAAAGACCAAGCTGTGTGGCATAAAACGTGTTGTAAATCTTAAAAAAAATGTTTATGGATTTTTTTCTTAACAAAAAAAAAAAAAAAAAAAAATAAAAATATAATTAAAATGTAATTAAAACTAAATAAGTCAACAAACTTGGCCTTTTCAAAAAAAGAAGGCGAAGTTTTAATGATAATGCTAGTGTCTTGAAGTGCAGTTTCCTTAGAGATCAATTCAAGATAATACGATCAATCAAGAGGTGTATATAATTTAAAAAATAATTTTTGCAATTATTTACAGAAAATTAAATTATTTTGCAGCTAATTGCCAGACATACAGCCATACATACATATGTATGTATAAAATTGTCATTTGAAAATATAATTTTAATTGGTGTAAGTTTTGGAAAAACACTAATTTGAAACGTAAGTAAGTAATAAAAAACAAAAGTGCATTTTCATAATTCCAAACGACTTTTACGTCTTACGAATAACACTATGTGAAGGAAAAACCCTGGATGTTATACTATTTATTTTGTCAGTTCTTACAATGTTGGCAGATTTTGCAGTGTGATGACAATGCACTGAAAATGAAAAGTTGTTAGCATCAAGTAGATTATCAGTTTAGAAGATTATAAGAAAATCTTACAATTTCATTGCCAGACAATGCAATCAATCTGCCAAACAAAACTTGTCAGTTTAGAATATTGTCAGATAGTTGTATGGCAAAAGTTGACAGATCATATTTTAGGTACATTAGTTCTTTAACTGCACCGTTTTGCCAATAGAAAACATTTATTTGACAATATTTCCATTATGAGATGCGTAAAATTCGCATAAAAAATTGTCAGACAATTATCTGACACGGTTGTTAGATGTCTGACAATATTATTAACAAGCCTTTCAAACTGAATATATGATACATATTTAAAAAATATAGAGAAATCTGTGTGCATTTCTTTCAAAAGTGTAAAACGATTTAGTGCGTTCGGTCTGTCCAAATCGGTGTTGTACGGTTGTATCGTAGTAATTTTTATACCCTACACCACTCCCCCGGGGGCATGTTACCTTGGCGAGACCTCCGCCTTGGTGTTATTGCAATCTCGAGGTATAAAGTGGTGGCCAAAACCTCCAGTCTGACCGGGACTGAAAAATTGGTTACAGTCTACTGCTTGGCTTAGTCCTTGCATAGATTGCCAGACGTCAGACCAGAGCACCGCATAATATGGTACTACGTGTGGCCAGTTGCTCGCATGTCCTGGCTGGTCAGTCGGTTGAGGTCCCTTCGGGATACACGTAATGGCTGTGGTTTGAACCCAAATTCGTGGGAAGAGTAAATGGCGGTTAAAAGACTGATGCATGATAATAGTCAATAGTTTGGAATAAGTTCGGTGCTTTTGCCGAAAACAACAAATACCCCACAAAGGAGTGGCTGTGGGACTAAGCATTAATTGTATATGGTACGGGATGAATGTGGGGTACGGCGGGCTTAACCCACCCGTCTACCTATAATAAATGTGTGGTATGTTTTTCTCTTATGAATATGTTCAGAGTATACTCTGTTCATATCAGAATTACCACAGTGTGTCCTTGTGAGTAAGAACAATTTTTTAACTTTGGAAGTTGTTCTGTGGAAGTAATTCGAAGTTGACACACTCTACACTCGTTGCATCAAAAATATTTGAATTCGTTAGGTTAACTTTCTCAAGTTTCATACTTTTTATGAACAAATATATTTACTATTTCATTGTACCCTGATACCAATATCTTTTGTAAATTTTTATTTTCAATAAAATTTTCTTTAATAAAATCTACTTTATATACTCTATATACTAAACAGTTAATATCTAATCTCAATTCTAATTAAAAAACAAAACATTGCCGAAATTTTTTGCAATTTTCCAGCAGAAACCGTGAATTTAGATGTTTTTAACAACAATGTATTTAACATACAAGCTGTGCTTTGTTTACAAAAACTTCTAAATCAAAAAAAATGTATTTTAAAGATCACGATTTTAATTAACAACCCTGTCAACATTGACATTGTTCTTTTGAAGGTAAAATGTAAATTTGCAAATATAGAAATAAGTAAAACATGTATACAAAAAGGATTTCCAAACAAAACAAAAAAAAAAAAAATGGTTAAAAAGTAATTTAAATTTTAATACTAAAACGATTATTCTTATAGGGTTTTTGGATTGAAAAAAAAAGATTTTGAAATTTGTCTTTGAAGTTGAAATTTTAACTCTAACTTTACATAGTTTGTTTTTTTTTCCATTAAAGAAAATTGCAGTTGTGAGAAAATCGTGATTTGAAATTTAAATTTTACAAGAAAATATAAGATCTATTTTTTTGTTGCTGTTGTTGTAACAATTAAATTTAACATTTAAGAAATTGTATTGAATTTAAGTAGTATGAACAAAACGAAGAAGAAAAAAGTGCATTTTTTAATGCTGTTAACTACAAAAAATAACAAGTTTGTTGTTTAAGTCTTTTGTTTTGGTTGAAGATATTTTTCAATTTTTGTGTAAAAATGTTTCTTTTGAAAAAATCTCTTATTGTTTGTTGTTTCCTAAGAAACAATAAATACTAGAAAAAATAAAGATCAAGAAATAAAGAAAAAAAATCAGTTTGTGTTGACATCTTTATTTATGTTAAACACGTAGACAAATTTTCTTTTGTTTAATGATTTTAAAAAGACCGCTTCCGTTTATTGTTTACTATAACTTTTTTCTTGCCTTTATATTAATGTCTAGTTTAGTAAAGAAACATATTAATTGTTTTTTTTTTTTAATTTTACTTTTGCCTAGCTACCTTGACCTTTTTGATTTTATTTTGTGTTAATGTGTTGACCTTTAAGCCGCTTAGTTCCTTTTTTAATATTATTTGTTGTAGTTTGTTTATGAAAAAAAAGGTTCCTTGATTTTGGTTTTGAAAGAATTTTAACGATTATTGTTTAACCCACGCAGCGCATATTTTTCTTTAACAGAGTTTAAGTTGTAAAATATCATATTTATTACCGAGACATAAACCAAATTTTTTTTAAATTTAAAAAAAAGAGGGAAACATAAAAGTTACACTGTTAAAATAAAATTAATAAATTTTAAATTTAATGCTTTAAAAAAGTTACTACACACAGTTGAGTGAGGTATGTTAGTCAGTTAGTTATTAAGATAGATATGTAGATAGATATATAGATATATAGATAGATAGATAGATAGATAGATAGATAGATAGATAGATAGATAGATAGATAGATAGATAGATAGATAGATAGATAGATAGATAGATAGATAGATAGATAGATAGATAGATAGATAGATAGATAGATAGATAGATAGATAGATAGATAGATAGATAGATAGATAGATAGATGGATGGATAGTTGGTTAGTTAGTTAGTTAGTTAGTTAGTTAGTTAGTTAGTTAGTTAGTTAGTTAGTTAGTTAGTTAGTTAGTTAGTTAGTTAGTTAGTTAGTTAGTTAGAATGACTTGATTCAATTCATAAGTCCGAATTGGGTTGAATCAAGTACAAAATGGTTCAATCAATCTCGAATCAGCAAAGAACAAAAATGTTGATTTATGCGAAATTTAATTTCAAGAACTTGATTTCATTCTAAATTTTATTTAATTGGACCATTTGATGCCTTTAATGGATCCAAAAGGCGCTTGATTTAAGCCTTAACTCGTATAAACATGATTTAAGCTATATTAGCAATTGCAGTGTTGTGTCTAGATTGTGCTCAAAATCTGTCAATCTTACTTATAAAGTCTGCTTAAGAACAGTTTCTAACTAAACTTAGGAATAAACTAACTGACCAACTATTACTTTCCTATATCCCTTAGATATTATTTCCATTTATATCTCTGTGTATTGTAGTTATTTTTTAAAATTATATTTAAACAAATTCACTTTCAAAGGGTTTTCCCTTTTTAATTTATACTTAAACCATTTATTCCTTGTCGCATTATCCAGCTGTTCAGCTATAAATCATTTAGTGTGTCAACTGTTTCATGTTTTTTTGTAAGTCATTGTTAAAAGCATTTCCTGTATGATTTATGACACACCCGAGTTAATTAGATTTCGTTGGTTAAATTAATACGATTGTATTCTAGAAATTCTTTAGAATTTTTTTTGTTTTTATATACAAAACAATAATAAATTTAAAATGAAATAATTTTTTATTTCGCTGTTGATTTATTTTAAAGAATCTGTTAATATTTTAAATAATTTTCATTTACTGCATGTACAATGACAACAATTATAAGCAATTATATGCAATTACTTATGTTAAATAAAAACATGATATTGTTAATTAATATCAATTATTAAGCGAAATATATGTTGATGTATTCCAGGAATTTGAAAGTTAAAATAAATATTTATTAGAGAATGAATGAGGAATTTTACTGTAACTGTTTAGGGTTAATAAGTGTTATTTAGCTTTGAATAGATAATTAATACAAAAACAATTCACATAGACCAACAATGTCTCAAAGTTCCCGACAATTCCTATTTTCCTTAATTGATCGAGCACTTGTCGAATTTGTCTATAACCGTCTAATATGTACTACACATATTAGACGGTTATAGATAAATACGAGAAACGCCATTGATTGACGACATTGTAAAACATTCCCCATTATGGTGGTTTTACAACCCCTGCGAAAAGGTTCTTCTACAGTACCTCTAGTCTGGCGGGACTAGAATGAAATGATGAGGTCGATCCAGAAAACCACATATCCTGGAACTTGAAATAATTTGACTTAGAGTCGAACTGCAGAACCACATTATTTGGTAGCGTAGAGCAGAGATTCGAACTTTTGTTGGTTATTAGACGGATCTATTCGGGGAACACGTGGTGAAGTGGTGATTAAACCCAAATTGTTTAAAAGACTGATGCCTGGTTAACTCTACATTTAGGGATAAGTTTAGTGCTATTGCCATTACAACATTTACCCGACAGAGCAGTAACTATGGAATTTAGCCTTTTAAATGAATTGGTGTCAAGTGTGTATGATAAGGGATGGATGTAGGGGTATACCTAGAATGAGTTTGTCAGATGTTCTTCTCAAGAAGTGTCTCTAGGCCGTCTCATCTGCGTAGTTGTAAACGAAAGTAATGTTTTTGCATATCGAGAGCAACGGGACCAAAAATGGTCAGAGATTTCGTACATAGAGAAAAGGAAATATACACGCCTGTTAGCAAATTGACACCAAAGTGTAGTCAATCGTATAGCTTACCACGTTTATTAACATTTATATAATGGGTGTGTAAACAATTTAGATTTTGACAACGAGTGTTGTCGTATGTATGTTTGTGTATAGTTTGACAACGGATGTTATTTGAAAATTATAAACATTTTGGTGTCAATTTGATACCAGGAGAGAATATATATATTTTCCCTCTGTTTAGTTAAACAAAGTGCTCGGCAGAACCGTGTAAAGAAATTGCCAACGGCTTGTAAGATTCACAATGGGAAGGTGGTAAATTAATGACACTCTGCGAATGAAAGACCACCGTTAAATTAGAACCATAAGTTAAATTGCTTTAATTAAACTTTTCTAAAATAACTTAAAAGAGTTCAAATTAATTTCTATATTCTATCAACTCTATGTTGATCATATATTCACCCACCATTCTAGTAAATTTACATTAAATAATCATAAATTCGTACTGACTTAATAACATGAACTGAACGTCATATTTAATATTTAACCTGTCATTTCAATTTGTATTTAGAAAGAAAATAAACCCTCACCCATGCTTTTTCATATTCCACAAATCCCATTTTCAATCTAGGTCACTAAACTTTATTTTTCATATCTTTCATATATATGTATATTTTTATTTCAATTATCATTAAGTTTAAATAACATTTCTTTGAATGCAGGAAAAACTCATTCAGATGTACAAGTTATTTAGAACTCATTTCCTGTTTGTTGGTCTCCAAATGACACAAAGAATAAAGAGAAAAAAAGCCGATATTTTCTTGCATTTTGTTTTGCTCCTTAGTATGGGTGACTTTCTTAGATCATTCCACTTTAACAACGAGTTCAAGTGTTTAAATGTAAATTGCACTTTATGCACTCGCTAAATGTATTTGTAATAAAACAAATCTTATTTTACTGTGTTCACAGCATAAATTGCAAAATATACGTTCTATTCTAATTTTATGCTTAGTGTGTGTCCTGCGGTAAAATGAAATAGAAATAAAATAAGAGAAAAAAATTCTAAATAGTCATGGTTGAAATTCGAAAAAGGTGGCAACAATTGATTGAATGAGTCACTATATTAAGGACAAAATTTTAAAATGTTTACTTTGAAAACATTCTCGTTTTTCTATTGATTTGAATGATCTACACAGAGGGGAAAAAGAAATATATACGCCTGGTATCAAATTTTCAAAAACATCCGTTGTCAAAGTATCCAATACTATGCAACAATTCGTTGTCAAAATCTAAATGTTTACAAAAGTGGTAAGCTCATTATTGACAACAAATTGTTGATTTGTTGACAACTTTACATTGTCAACATCACAGGTGTTGTTGTTGGTATATTTATACTTTGACAACGGATGTAATTGAAAAATTTTGTTGTCAATTCGGTACCAGGCGTTCATATTATTCTCTTATCATCTGTATATGAGTAAAATTTGCACCAATTGCCCTATTACTATAAAAATCTTTTGAAAGAAAATTTGATAACATAACTCCTTATTGATAACATAACTATAATTGCCTTAGTGTAGGGTAAATTATGAAAAAAAAAATACAACGTGTATAGGTTTTTTTTGATATATTTTGTTACCGATTGCCATGATAATAATAAAAATGTTTTGAAAGAAAGGCAAACTCATGTAAAACATGTTTGTCTTAGTGTAGGGTACATAATGGTAAAAGAAATTACAACTTCTTAGCATTGCGTGTGTAGGTTGATTTGACATATTTTGTCAACATGAACATTATGAATACAATCATGATTTTTCCAACATAAAAACGATCATGATCAACAAATTACCATTTGTTGGAGTAAAAAAATAAAAGAAAATTTGCATTTCTTAAAACTGAACAAAAAATATATAAATATACACAGTTATAATAACTAACCTATTTACTAAAATATTTGATCATTAAAAAAAAAAGAAAACCCAACCATTGGGAGATCTCTGCTAAAAAAAATAAAGAAATTTTAAACGAAATCAATTAACTCTAACAAACTACGGCTGTTAAGAAAAAAAGTGTGCTGTGCTCAGCTAACACATAAAAGAAACCTTAAAATAACACCTTCTTCCGCATCTAAGTTTTAACACTATATTTGTTTAACTATTTCACACCTGACATTTTACACTGATCATCATTAAGTTTCACTACTGTCTGTCGAAGGGAATGAAAGGGAGATCACAGATTTAGAGCGTTGTTGTATAGGAAATTAATGTAAAACGTTTAACTAAATAACATTTTGTAACCGCTAAATAAATACAATTTTAGAAATGTGTGACATTTTATGAACCATAAACCAAATAACACAAGTTGGAGAACAAAAAGGGCGCAAATTTTAAGTTCAAATTTAACGAAGAAATTAGTGTTGAGGAGAAGAAAAAAAAAAAAAAAAACAAGAGTGCAGTTATTGTTTATGCGTCAATCATAACAGCGTGTGTGTTCAAAGTGAAATTTATGAATATTCATGAATTAAATTGAATTCACGAGTCGTGTTTTAAATGTTTACTTTTGTGTAAATAGCAAAAAAAAAAAAGTATATATTTATAATGTAATGTAGTAGAAATTGTAGAAATAATTGTTTATTGATAGATTTGTTAAGATATAGGGTTTTCCAAAAGTTGGGTAGCAAAATACGATTTTGGTTGATTGCAAGATATGACTTTTGTGGATATCAATTTTCGACACAGAATATATTAGCTTTATGTATCTTCTCACTCACCCACCATGCTGATTCCTTAATAGTAACGTGATAAATCCTCTATGTGAAAAAATGAGCTTGATCATCGCCAATAAATCCCCTGACCCCCAAACTAAATAATCTATTCCCAATTATTATAAAAACTTGTCTATTAGGGGATAAGTCCAGCACTGCTTTCCGCACCTAGATGGCACTAAGTTGACTTTGGTGAATATAAATTTGCAGCAGAATCCTGTATTAAAGAGATGCTACCAGTGTCACAGGTTTCGCGTAACTTTATCCTGGAGGTATTCTCTATTCACGGTGGAACTATGTTTCTTATTTGGCAACATGAGAACTACTTGCTTACAGAACTAGTCCTATTTTAATAATTTTTAAGATTTCCGAAGACTTTGGATACATTCTCATTTGGCTCTCTTCTGATCGGTTAGTGCATCGAAGTTGTCCACGAAGATCGGTTTTTAATCCGCAAAGTAATAGCTCTTGTAAAAAGATATGATAATATTTGGAGACATCTGACTTATTTTAGACTACGAAATAAGTCTCCAGAGTAGATTCAACAATCAAGTGATAAACACAGGTGTTCTGGTTTTCCGACTTTGGCATCGAGTTATTGTGTTTGTTGCAAATCAGTCGAGAGTGGTGATGGGTCTTTTCTCGTCAACATTGTGTTCGAAAAAGGGGTTAAAACATCAAGATAGGGGAACACTATTTTCAACTTCTAGAAATAGGATTATAGAGTACCGCAATGGATCAAGAAGTATTATCATTAAATTTCCAAATTGTTTCTTGATTTTTCTTTAAGTCTTGCGATTGGATAAGACGACGTCAGTATCTATAATGTACCTAGAACTAGTTCCGATGTTGACAAATTCCTAGAAATATCATTGATTTAAGAACTAGTTCAAGAACCGTTCCAAAGAATGAGTGTCGACTCTATAACGCTTCCTAAGAACTAGTCCCGAAGGTGACAATTTCGAATAAAAATCATTGGTCGCAACGCTAAAGTAGAAAGAGTGCAGACTATAATATTAATTTCGATTTTTTACTAAGTAATGTACTTATTTCATACATTACTTAGTAATGAGTTGTTGTTATCAATAACATAAATTATTTATTTTTTTAATAGAATTTGTAGTCAATAGTCTATAGCGTATGTCTAATAAGGAATTAGTTAGTGTTTCTAACCGTAGTCGATATTGGAATTTCTTTCAAGAAGTGCTGACATTTACATTTTGTGTTTTATTAAATAGAACGCTAAAATCACTTTTTAATGGAACTAAAAATAACTATTAAACCAGTCTCAAATCCGGAAAAGTTGGGTAAGCAGATTTGTAAATAGTTATTTTTTTGACATCGTCGAACAAAAATAAGTAGTTATTCACCCAAAAAGTAACTACTTACACTTTTCTCCAATATTACTTGCTTACTTACCCGGTAAGTAAAGATTCACACATTTTCTATACAAAGGATCTAAATCATGAGTTTTACTCATTAGTCCCAAATTTCCCATAAACTGGTTGAATAGCAAAAATTCACTTTAATTGTATACAAACACTTCCTATTCATCTAATTTAACTCTAAGGCTATTCATTATATTTGTCACGAAATATTCTATGATTTTTTTTTCTTTTTATGAAATGCCATTGACTTGATCATGTCTTACAACAATGTACACAAATGCCACAAGCTGATCCTTTGACTTGAATAATAGCGAAAAAAATAAATAATAAAAAAAATACAACTAATTTAAAGGCAAACAATTGTTAAGAAAAAAAATATGCGCTCTAATAATAATTCTTTCATATTTTTCACATTTTTTCATATTAAACAACATTTTTAGCTTCCGGCTAATGGGCATCTATCATTGTCGTATAAATATATCATAACTTTGTAGCAGATTCGTTACATTTTTGTTGTTCTCTTCTCAAACGATTTCAATAAGCAACATGTCATAAGCATGCAATATAATTTATGCTTTTACAAAATTGAAAAACGTAACAATTTTTTACTGTATAAAAATCATCAGCAGCTAAGCTATGATCATCAACAGTGCCATGATCATCATTATAATCATGGTCATTAGTGAAGAGAAAAAAAACTGTTCTTTTGCTGCATGCAATTCTACGACTAAATGGTAGAATTCTTACTCTTACTGGCAGTTGGCACTGGACAAACCTTTATAAACAACACAAATAACACATTTATTTTCTGGCTGTATGTTATTTGAATGTTTTACATTTGCATGTTTAGAAATAATAATTCATTTTATCTGAAGATTCTAAAATCAAGAAGAAGAAAACAACGTAATTCAGATTGTATTTCACAATCAATGTTTTGCGAGATGTTAAACACAAGCAGCCGTAGCAGTAAAAGATTTGAATTGATTGAAATGCAAAAAACGAAAAAAAATTATTTATTTTCAATAGATATTGTAGTTGGTTTTAGTTGCAAGTACTTAAACAAAACTGGTGAACGGATTTAACCATTAAAGACCGCCAACTAAGCTGTTGAATATTTTTATATGATTTTCTTCATCACGATCATCAACTTCAGTCGGTATCCTATGCATAAATTCTTTGTAAAGCAATTAACATTGATTTTTAGTATTGAAACATGTATGGAATTTTATTTATTTTAATTAATTTAAATTTGTTTATTATTAATAAGTGCTAGTAGTAGTAGTGGCAGTGGAGAAAAGTTGAGAAGCTGTAAATATAAAATCCGTTCAAAACTTGTTGCTGAACGAGAAGAAAAGATAAATGAAATATTTATCATTTAATAAGAAAATATAAAAAAACGCAATTTCTTTCGGTGCGGTATCTTCGGTGTTGATAAAAATCAATTTCACTCTTTATTTTTATTTATAATTTTATTTTTCTTATTTAAGTTTGTTGCAATTGTTGGATGATCTTTTTTTCCGTCTTATTCATGCAGTTTAATCAAATTGCGTGTGTGTTCTGTTTGACGTAGATGGCAATCTTAAACAATGATTGCAATAAAGAAAGTTTCTGCTAAGTTTTTTTCCTTCTTCTTCATTTTTTTTTTTTTTGTTATAATTTTTCATTAACAGTAAAGATCACTTGGGCGTCAGAAGTTTGAAGAAATGTATTAACAGTTCAATTAGAGTGCCCGATCTCTAAAAAAAACAAGAAAACAACCTTTATCTCCTTAGCCAGCGACTTCAGACAGATAGATAGATAGATAGATAGATAGATAGATAGATAGATAGATAGATAAATAGATAGATAGATAGATAGATAGATAGATAGATAGATAGATAGATAGATAGATAGATAGATAGATAGATAGATAGATAGATAGATAGATAGATAGATAGATAGATAGATAGATAGATAGATAGATAGATAGATAGATAGATAGATAGATAGATAGATAGATAGATATCCTCATTGAAAGAAGTCGTTGGAATCCTCGAACTCTTATACATTATAAACCTAATATAGTGATGTAGCATCATTGCATAAAGCAAAAGAAAACATTACTTTATAACCCTGACAAAATTGCATGATCATCTTGAAAATCTTTGTTGTTGCATTGTTGTCTCACAGACCAATTAAAAGCAGCAGCAGCAACAACAAAACCAAAGCACAAAGATTGAACAAAACAAATCTTTTTAAGAGAGTTACAGAAACTTTTAAGTTAAAGAAAGTACAATTGATATCGCAACATTTCAATTGTCGATAGTTATCGTTTAACTTTTTTTGTTTTTTTTTTTTTGTATTCTTCTTTCAGTTGTTGTAAACTGATAGACTTTAACGATAATACATCTTGCTCAGTGTCAATTTGAAATGAAACGCACTTTTTTTCCTAAAATATTTTGTTTTTTTTTTCATTGAGCCTTTAAAATTGCGCAAAAAATGCGTTCATTTACCTTTGTTTTCTTTATTTTACTTTTTTTTGTAATTTAGTGTGTCATTTTTTGTATGATTTTTATGTTGACTGATTTTTATTTTTGTTTTATCTCTAAGACCGTTAAGTAAATCATTTCAAAAACTGTGTCTCTATTTGTATCTTTTAAAGCTAAAACTTTTAGTTTTCTTTTATATTTATTTTTTTCGATATTTTTCGTATTTTCTCACACAAATTGTTACATTTGTTTTAATTACGACACACATGTGTGAATATTCGCACCAAATAAGATTTTTGTTCGTGTTTTTGTCAAATATTTTTTGGAGTGAAAAACTTAAGTTGGTTTTGTAGTGTTGTTGACTCGTTTTTTTTTGTAATATTATGAAATTTGGAATTTTAATTCCAAATATTTACAAAGTTTAGTGAACTTTAAGAAAATGTAATTTTTAAAATGTGATTTTTCTGTTACATAATTATTCAAACCAAAAATTTTTGTAAAAATATACTATTTATGATTTAAATATTTGAAAATTTTGCAATAATGTCAGAAATAATGGATAACGATTTTATCGAGTTAATATTGTTCATCTCTTATTTAATTCACGAAAATCTTAAATTTCCTTTAATTTTCTACGAACTATTAGATGCTCCATTTCCTCTACATTTAACAAATTTTTGTCCGTTGTTTTAACATACTTTTCCCCAAAACTTCATTTGCTAATAAACAATTTGCATTTACAATAATTGTACTGAGTATTTGGTCATACATACACACATAGGTATACATAGGTATGTAGAGGCACATAGTTCGTTTTAACAGAATTAGGTTTTCAGTTCAAATTCTTTTAACCAAAATAAAATTCAAAAACATATAGATTTCTTGGTAATCTTGTCCAACAAAATTGACTTGCTAATACATGATTGCTACTTTGTTACCGATTTGCTAAGAAAACTAACAAAATGTTGTATGTTGTTCACAAACAAACACCATAATGGACCAATACGATGACTATAGAATAATTGTGTTTAGAATAGAGAGAAAAACAGATTCGTTTGTATATGTTTAGTTTTAGTTTTTTTTTTATCTATAAAATTGTATCTGGTGTGCATAATCAATGAATTTTTATGCATTACAAATGTTCTCTTTACAACAAGGATTGTTTATTGGATTACGCTACATCATCAAGGGTGGTATGTTGATATTAACCATGCATTTTAATATTTATGGAGTTTTAAGAGACGTGGACTACAGTGTCCTTTTTTTAAGGATTGCGCTGCTCATATCATTGGGTATTCGTGATAAAGTGTCATGAAAGTCCTTTCTGTCAGCTTTAAAATATGACACATCTTTTTTCTTTACCGATATATTTTCACTGAGTTATCAACCGTTGAAGTTGTTGGACGGACAGACGTAGTAAAGTCTAATCAAAAAGTGATGTTTTTGATTAGACTTGTAAATATGAAACCTTTAATTAAATGTTGATATAATGACGTTGTTCCAGGCCCGATATCTTCAATCCTATATGTGATGGAAATATCTGAGATCATAAAAGAGGTCTTTTTGTACTACCCAAACCTAACCCTACAGCATCTCCTTATTTATAGCATCCTTGCTTCGGTTTCAACGTAGTAGAACCTGTTTTTTGAGACAGGAATGGTTGCTCGGTTTCAATTTATGCTTCGGTCTGTTTTAATATATTAACTGTGGTTAGATTTTACTATTTGGTTCTATTGCCAGTGGCCGCAAGATTCATGAAATTCGGACACTAAACAATGTTCTTTTCTCTCCAGCAAATAAAAGTATAATTAAGAGTAAAATTTTGATCAAGTTATGCAGATCGTATGATCAGTTTTAGCACCACTGGAGCGTTGATAGTCACAACATATCACAAGCGCATGAGCCTTTTGATGAGCGTAATTCACTTTATAGCCCATAGTGGATATATTACAAGATGGAATGACTATCAGTAAAGCTTCAACATCACAACACATTTAAAAGGTTTCTAGGTCTGAATTAATGTTTCGATCCTCAAATGGTTTTATATATAAACTGTGTCTAGATTTTACAATTTGGTTCTGTCACCCGAAGCCGCAAGATTTGTGAAATTCGGGTACTAAACTATGTTCTTCTCTCTCCAACAAATTAAAATATAATTAGCAGTAAAATTTTGATTAGGTTATGTATGTCCTGCGATCAGTTGTAGTAAGACTAGAGCGATAGTAGTCACCAACTCTCACCAGCGCATATATCCACTTCATAGTCTACAGTAGAAATATTAAACTATGGGATGACTATCACTACAGCCTCAACATCACAACACATTCAAAAGTGAATCTATGGGTACATTTTTTTAAGTATAATGAAGTCTACACATCATCGAGAGAACTGCAACACAACTTCACGGAAAATAGTAATGAAACTTCGTTTTTTCATTAGTCAATAAATAAACGCATAATTATAAAACTTCTGTGATCAATAGTATAAGCACAGGAGCCGCCAGAATCAGAAACTGTCGCGAACAAATCTACCATTTGATGAATGCGATTTACTTCATTATGCAAAGTTGCTATATTCGACAATGGGATGAATATGTTTACAGCTTCAACATCACAATACTTTTAAAAGGGAATCCAGGGCTACAGTTCTGCGACAAAAACAATAGAGACTACACATAATAGAGAGAACTGTAATACAACTTCGAGAAAAGTAGTTATGCTACACGGAAACTCACTATACAACGGAGTTAGTCTGCACAACATGAAAACTGCCATAAAACTTCACGGAAAGGAGTAATGAAACACAAAAACTTTTAAAAACCTCGAATATCTGACTTAGATCGCCATCTGACGTCTTTATATAATAATATTCAGGAATGAAAGACTGATCGATTCACTGATCCATGTCAGTAATATGCTCACTTCGCACTATTACAAGCCAGTCAGTTGAGGGAAAACCTAAGGCCCTCTTTAGAATTTAACCAGAGATCAATCATCCCATATTGAATATGGGTAGAAGAAGGAATACCTTGGAATTGTAACAATGTCTTTCTCTTTTAGATTAAAATATAATTCTGTAGCGATCATAAATTCTGTCATGATTTTTATCGTAGGATAACTAAAAGATTGATTGATATATGTCAGTGACCATCTCACTTTGTCTAAATATTTCAAGCCAGTATAGTTAAGGGAAAACCATTGAAAGGATGGGCATAACATTTAACCAAAGAACAATGATCCCATATGGGTTACGGGCACAACAAGGAAAGTTGTAAAGATAAATCAGAAATGAAATCTTTATGCAAAAGTTGTAATTCTTACAACGTTTATTCCAAAATCTATAGGGAATCTTAAAAACGACTTAACTCTAACTATATTTTATACCCTACACCTGATGTTTGTAACGCACAATATTATTGGTCCTATACCCAACCGATTTAACTATGTCCATCCGTCCGTCTGTCTGTCTATGTAAACCTTATAATCAAACTACAGGTCGCATTTTAAAGATTATTCAATGAAATTTGGTACATGATTTTCTATTGTCCTAGTGACGAAGCCTATTGAAAATGGGTAATATCGGTCTATTATTTCCCCCATACAACTGAACATCCGAATAGGGCTTGTAAACCTTGTAATCAAACTAAAGGTCGCAATTATGGAAATAATTTACTGAAATTTGGCACATAATCTTCTATATTATCGTAAACGAAGCCTATTGAAAATGGGTAACAAGGGTCCATTATTTCACCTAGCCCCCATATAACTGAACCCGACGAATAGGGCTTTTAAGTTTATAATTATGTTTAATATACTCATATCTGGAAAAAAGCTCCAAAACCAAGTTCCCTACTAGCCTTGACGACCCTCATGAACTTTATAATTATAGGGCCTCATTTGACCTTAGCCCCTATAAAAACCCAAACTTTAAAATTTGTCTTAAATGTCCACAATTTTATTCAACATGCAAGGTACAATTCAACTTTAATGCTTTATTATAAAATCTATTTCACATTTTATTTTTGTAACAGGAGTAGGGAATTGTAAATTCGGCCATGCCCTACTATAATTTCTTACTTGTTTTTTACATGTTTTAGTGGACTTATCATGGTAATTTTTTTTTTGGAAGCTAAAACACCTTCCAGAAAATCTAACCAAAATATATATACAGGAAAACAATTCTTCTTATTCGCTTTAAATAGACTCGATGTCTAAGACCAATGTATGTGTTTAAAACACTAAATTGATGCTGCTATTGCTGCGGTACTCGTATATTTTGGTTTATATTATTTTAACTAACGAAAATCCGTTAGAATAACGATTTGTGATATTCACACTATCAAATTTAACAACTTAAAGATTTTTTTTGGTTACACTAATAGTGGTGGCAATGTGTTGATCTGGTGTATTTCAGTTGCATTTCAAATCGCCAAGCCAGGAAAAAAACTGAACGAAACGTGAGCAATAAAAAATTATCACATAAGAAAAGCTACTACAAAAAAAAAAAAAAAATAATAAAAATAGAATAGTAAAGTGTTGTTAGAGAAAAAAAAATAAAAATAAGCTTAAATTAAAGGGGGTCTGCTTTAAAAGATAATGTTATGGTTGTTATTTGGAGGTGAACACCAATGTTTTATACTGCTAGTAAAAATCGAAAAAATGGAAAGAAAAAGGCATATGAATTATATTAACCCATATTAAAGAAATACAAAGATGCTGGCGTAAATAAGGAAATCTTTTGGATAATCAAAGTTTAATTTCTAGAATAAAAAGTTCATATAAAATAGTTATATTAAAGGATCAATTAAGTTAGTGCAATTTGAAAGAAACTACTTCCTAATAGGCATTCAAAAATGTAAAAAGAATTTTGAAAAGTAACTTCTGTGGAAGTCTTGTTTATTGACTTCCAAAGAATTGCATTTAAGGTATATTTTTTGTACTGAAATTTTTATAATTAAACCAATTTTATTTTGGAGTTAATTGTTAAATGTATGTAATTTATTTATTTATATTAATATTGAGTCAAATTAGTTATATTCTATAATACTACAATTTCACTTCCTAATAACATCCAACAAAGAACATAAAAATTACTTTCTAAGAATGACTTCAGATGTAGTGAATTTGTAATCAAATAAAAAAGAATATCGCTCCTATGACAAGGCTGTGTTAATATCATCACTTCTTCCTTGGAGTAAATTCTACTTTTTCCTTGCTTCTTTAGAAGTTCTTTTTCGGTATAAATACTATTAGGAAGTTAAAAAATTTGAAAAAATTAAAAAAAACTGGTCTAAATCTTTCTCAAGAATTAAGTCTATTTAAAGCAGTTGCAATCGGTATATTTTTTCGCCTAGTCTGGAAAAGAATTGAAACAACAAAGTTTAAATGTAATAATCATATCGATTTTCACAATGAACAAAATTTTTTTTTTCTATTTCATTTTTATTTTATTTATTTGAAGTGTTCTGCAAATATTTTTTAATCGACCCCAAAAAAAATTGGTTCTAATGGTCGTAGACTCACAAATTAAATTCTACGACCACCAAGCCTTGTCCGTCTGTCTGTTCTGTTGAAAGCACAATAAGAGCCAAATGGAAAGAGGTAGAGTGTTAAAATTTCACAACAAAATTTCTGTATAGATAAGGTTTGTTTGTTATGAGCAATATCAGTCTACGTTTTCAAATGACGAAATTCGAAATAAACAAGTTTTTTACGAACCAAAATCTTTCTACGAAACTTTCTGACAACCGATCCATAATTGAAATTACCCCACCGAAAATGACTTTAATGTTCACTAATGTCTTTGGTTTACGTGGTAGTTCACTACATGCGAACTGTCAAAAAGAGTCGTCCGATGTAGTATTTATAGTATTAGATCCAGCCTGTTGCTGTGGGAAAACGTAGGATATCATTGAGCCTAGATTCACTTGTCCGATATAGTATTTATAGTATTAGATCCAGCCGGTTGCTGTGGGAAAACTTAGGATATCATTGAGCCTGGACTCTGATATCTAACCAAGGTTAAATATAAAATAATTGCCAACAAAGCGGTTTCTCTTTACGGCCAAAGTCTTTGCAACTATGACAGTCATCATTGAAAAGGAGCCCAAGCCGATTTGCATGTCTTACCCAGTATCCTGTTATTACTGCTATCAGCATCGATATGTCGCGCCTATTTTAGTTTATAAGGTGTAATGTGCATTTTTCATTGAGGGAGGGCCACAATAACTTGCCCCTTTATATGTGTCTAGACTATTCCACCTATTTTCAGCCTTTTGAAGAAAGAATCTGCTCTTAAAAAACTTAATAAAGTTGCTACTGAAACGGCGTTGGAAATGTCAAGAGCAGATCCTGTTCTGGCAAGCTCATCTGCCTGTCTTAATAATATAAGTATAGCGATGAAACTTAATCTAAATAAATTTAGAAAAATCTGTGTGTTTAAAAATTAAGCCCTTAAAAAACCATAAATAAACTGTAAATCATTAAATTTTAAATTACAACGATATAAAATCCCCCCACACACACACACACTACATAATGTGTATAATCTGTATAATATTGACAAATATCTTAACAATAATTCGTGTTGATCACAAAAATGTCAAGAGTAATAATTCTTATAATAATTTTATTTATTGCAATAATGTTAATAATTTTGTTTTTACATTATTTTATTATATTTGTATTTTTACTTTTTTTATATCTTTTTTGGAGGAAAATTTATTAACTGTAAATGTCATTTATTGACTACTTTTACTTGAGACGTTAATAAAAGTCATGTATGGTTAACACAGAAAAACAATTTTATGATCGAAAATCGCATAAAAATCGTATTAAAAAATAAAGTCTTTTCATAAGTGTATTTTATATATACATACATATGTATGTACATATGTTTAAAAGTTAACTTTTCACTGTATCTCCCACCAGAAAACTTAAGAAAAGAGGTGAAAAAATATGGCATAAACCAAATGACACATGTTAAGCAAAGTACTAAATACAGTGTGGGATAAAAGTAAAAGGACATACGAAAAAATTAAATAAACTAATATAAGATAGTGTTTTAGATAAGGAAAAAACTAAGGAAAATGTTTAAATTCTTTTTCGTCTTTTTTTGGGAAAATTTTTTGAAAAACTATTATTCAGTCTTACTTCCCACTTGTCACTCAGTATACGTGATGCTTTGGTATATGAAAAGGATTTAGTTTTTTTATTGCAACATCAATATTATTTTTTCTTCTTTTTTTACGTTTGTTTAACTTAACAATGGACATAATTTATTCTTCTGACTAAAATTAACGATGCAACCAGTCATGTAGCACAACACAACAACAGTCAATGAGAAGATGTTCCAAATGTTTCTTCAATGCGCTTGCAATGTAAGCTCACACTCACACCATAAACAACGATCGATGAACAAAAACTTACATACACACACACGTATGAGATCAATGCAAAAGAATTTCACTTTTCTTTTCAACTTTTGAAAAGACCTTTAAGGAAAAAGAATTATGAGCGACATGTTGAGAAAACACCCAATAACACAATGACCCAATGCACTTGCTAAGGTTAAGGTATCACCAACATCATCAGCGTCATACTCCTCAGTATCCTCAATATCAAAAGCCATAAAAGAAAACAAAGGAAAACAAAAGACGAAGAAGTGGTGGTGGTGGTGGCAGCAATATTTGGATTTGTATCTTTTGGTAGTCAAGGAGCATGTGTTAAATTTCATACACACGCACTTATTCCAGCACATGCTCAAGATTTTCAACAATAAAAGCAAAAGAAGTTACAAAATAAAAATACCAGAAAAACGATTTAAATCGTTTTGATCGTTATGCCGAGATAATTCAATAAATGTAAATATTTGCCAGCATAACTTAAGGGTATGAGTACAAGTTTTATTTTTTTTTGTTTTAGCATTTTGTTTTTATTTAGTTTAAGCAAATAAATGGAGAAATATGTATATGTTCCAGTTGAATAAAAATAAGAAATAAAAGTAAATTGACAGAGAAATCGAAATTGAAAAATTTAAAGGCGCAGGATGAAAAATCATAGCAGAAGGATTGCAAATTCAATTGAGTTTCTTTAAAGACATAAATCAACTAAAATTTGTAAAATTTTACTATTCCAAAAAGAGGCATTTAGTAAGTATTTAATAACAACAGTCTGAAGTGAATGTGAGCCTAACGATGTACGAAAACATTACATACATGCTTACTCAATCTGTAATTGCTCGGATTTCTCCTTTAAGCTTGTGTTGTGGTATAAGTCTGTTTTTGGGTTTTTAATATAGAACTCATTGCTCACTTTGTTCACCAATTTAGAGCCATCCGTATAGCAACAGATTCCTGATGATATTTGCTCTAATATACCGATTTACATGGGATCAGCGTTTTAAAGTTTCGACAAATTCTGCATATGGTAGGCAAAGAGGCACATCCAATAATTGTAGGGTAGAAGGGGGACCATACGCCACTTTTTTTTTGAAGCGGCCTCAAATTAAAACCACAATACATATTCTTAATTTTTTCCTTGGTTCGGATACTTAGATATGTTGGCTTTAGTTTTATTCCTTTCAATTTTTCTTAAGTCATCCTCATGTACATATTTTTTATAAATTTTCCGCACTGAGCAAAAACGGCGATACCGCCCCATCCATGGGGTAAATACGCCAAGGGGATGGGGCAGATTTGTTATTAGTAAAATAAAAGAAAAAATTACAAAAATAAAAACTTGTTTTGCTGTTTTATACTTTAATTAATTAAACAAAGTATAATAAATCAGATATTTATTGTTTATTTCACAAAACTTAACAGAAAAATTAAAACAAATTATTACTGATTTTTCTACATTTTAACCAAATTTTGTTCTACATCACTAGCATTACATATATTTGGCGCATGTGCCCCACGGGCAGTTCTGGAGTTTAGTTTCAATTTTTTCGGGCTTCAAATTATATTATCGAAAATTTTATTATGTCTTATTGTTCACTATTATTAACATTCTAATACTGACCAATATATTTTTTTTCTATCACAAAAACTAAAAAAGTTAGCACAAAAAGTTCACACAGTGAAATATTTCTACAGCCCTTTGAAAAACAATTAATCATGTCTGCCTCCCATCATATGTAAAGTTAATGTTTCAAATTTTCAGGGATGATAGATAATCGATAAACGAAAACAAAATTTAATAATGTGATAAAATCGATTACTCGGTTTTCAAGTTATTCGCATTGACAGATGTGCCCCTATGACGAATGATCCCCCTTCTACCCTACATAATCTTCCAATACGTCCAGTATCTTAAATATATTTATATATAATGGGTGAAATATACAAAGACAGATTTTCATCTTCGTACAGTTAACATTAGGATCTCTCAGTTGAGCTCAGCCCAAACCTACTTTGAGCCTTCTCAACTCTTCTAAACAAATAATTTAGATGCTTTCCCTTTAAAAAATATTACGACATCTTCTGCATAGCACATATGTCTAAGTTCTTTCTTGGTTAGGCTCTTTAGGATGCTAAAATGCTAACCTGTGGCATACCGCGAAATACCCTTTTCCTGATAGTCATGTCGTACATCTCGCAGTTTATATATCTAACCCACAGCATGTTGTGGAAAACTTCGATTAGAGCAGTTTCCACCGATCGTCCCTTTACATAAGCTGCTTATATTTAATGTCTTTGTCTGGTACACTGCTTTTAACCATCGACAATCCTTTTCAAGATTTTTAGTAGGAAGGACGCAAGTAGTAGTAAGTCAAGTTTACTACCAAATATCAAGCTTTTATATTCAAGAAGTAAGAATAATGAAATAGGCTCAGAAAACTTTCGAATTCAACGTTCATGCAATGAGTCTGTAAACTCGATGTTGCTTACTGTCTCCTCGTAAGAGAGATTGATTGAATATAAACTCATCAATATGTTTGTTGGAGTAATATATGAAAAACATTAATTTGATGGATTGTGCCGAAACGTATGACAGGTTTCATTATAGTGGGGAACATAGTTTTGGTTAAACAAAATATGTATTCTTCACTTAATAATTTAATAGTTTTATAAATGAATAAAAAACTAATTCACAGTTATTGCATCAGACTTATCCCTTGCTAAACAGGTACAACATTCTATATAAGACAGAATCATGAACTTCAATAATATACAAAAAAACTTTCATTTTTATAAAGATCAGTAGTTATTTCATACATTACTTTGTAATAAATGGTGGTTATCAATCACATTATTTTATTTATCTAAATCAACTGTAATTATACATTAATACTCGTTATTACATAACTTATTTTTACGTTTATTTGCAACTAGTTATATCTCAAACTAGTTATTCAAACCTTTACTTAGTTAGCAACTATATTACTTTCGTGCTTACCCGGTAAGTTAATTTTTTTCTGCTGGGTAATTTTCTAGTGTCCAATTTTTTCCTTTAACAAAACTACGTTCCTGTTTAGGCTACGAAATGAAAATGAAAACTTAATTCAATGATTGCATTTTTTACATACACATTTATGAATACTGCTTTAATTTAAAAAAAATCAAATATGAAAATGTAGTAAGACATGTTCGACCATGTAATACCATGACATTTTTCATGGCCTGAGTCAATTATCAAATATAATTTTACAAATATTACCTTAAAACATGACGAATTTATTAGTAGGAAAATTGGTGAGTTTTCCGTGGTGATTGACCATATGTTCTTTCCCAGCTTTAGTTTCATTTAAGCTGAGGGTAAGCAGATTGTCCACAGCAAATGGAGATATGAGTGGAAACTTACCTAAACTACCAATTACTACAAAAAGACTTTCTGAAGCACAGAAGAAGAAGTTCAAATCATAGTTAATCAATTTCGAAACTCTAAAGAAAAAATCTGGCTTGGTCACATGATATGAGGTAGAGAATAAAGTTTCCCAAGGAGGTGACAACTGATAATAAATGTAAGAAAACAAGAGATCCCGGTTTTCTTATAGACGATCGAAGTCAAGCCACACTAATTGACTCAACGGATCCCTATGTCAGAAATCAGTTACAACGCCAAGTCAAATATTGTGAAGATGAACAAAGACGGCGAAATCAACCTCGAAGAAGTCCGGAAAGTTGGAGAAGTTAGACGTTGGAAAAGGAAAAGAACCGACATCTTATGCCAGAGATGCCTGAAGAAAACTCCGGGATGCCCTAAGCTGGGACTGACAATGAAGAGCCATCTGTCGGTGCTCTTACAGTTCACAGTCTATATACAAAGATGGGGTGGTAAACTGGCTAATGAACGTAAACTGGAAATTCTTGCAGGTCAAAATGCTGAGCAGGCCGTGAAATAATAGGAAGACTTCTACAGAAAAGAAAAACCTGAGAGAAATCTATTTGTAATAGTTATTGACAAGAACTCCATGGCTAATCTTGCCAAGAATAAAGGAAGGATTTACGTCGCCTCTAAAGCTCTCATTTTCAATATGGAAAATAAAAAAAACGAGAAAGGAGAAGCTAGACACTGAATAAGGAAAATAGCCACCACCATCTTATGGTCAACAATAAGATAGTGGACCAAGAAATCGTTGCGACTTTAGCATGGGCTTGATATTGATGAAATCTTCGAATCTTACCAATGTGTTAGCAAAGAACTTGGTGGAAAGTATCCCTCTTTCCTGGGACGGTCCTAAACTGAGGCTGGCAAAGAAGAGCGAGCTTTCTGTGTTCTTACAGTTCAATGTCAACATAAGAAGATGGGGTAGCAAACTGGCTAATGAACGAATGCTGGATATTCTTGGTGGTGAAATGGTAAGCTGGCCGAGGAATAATAAGCCAGCTCTATTACAAATAGTGTTCCCTCAGGTAATAGAGTAGAAACCGATTTAGTGAAATAGCGCAAGCACCTAACTAATAACCTTCCCTGTTTATTGATGTAGGGTATAAACATGTGTGGCCTTAGCTCCTTTATTATCTGTATCATTTTAGTTCATCTTAAAATTGACTTCTGCATTTCTACAAATTCACACGTACAAACAAACATTCGCCAAGATAGCAGCTATACAAAAATACACTAAAACTATGGTAACATTTTATTTTTGTCTACCACATCTGACCAGACCAGTTCAGTTGAAGTAACAATACCAAAAACCACCAGGCAGGCAGCCAGCCAACCAGCCTACCAAATCAATATTTAATAATTACAGTAATTCTCACAGATTTCAACTTCACTTTTTGTTTCCTTTTAAGCTGCAATATTGAAATAAAAAAAATAACACTTTAAATTGAAAAGGGGAATTAAAATGCCATGGTTGTTTTTGGTCAATTCAATAAAACTACAAAGCAAAAGGTGAAAAATTCACATGAGAATATAATATTGAGTCAATATTGTGGTATATTGAATCATACTTAATGCGTTTATTTTATTTTTTTTTTCAACAATATATAATTTATTGTAATGTGTTTATATACTACGTATTTATTTGAATGATATAAAATTCATACAACCCGCTTAAGATGAAAACAAAACCATCATGACTAGCCTGGCACAGTTCATTTGGTACAGAAGGAAAAAAAATAAATAAAATAAAATACAAAATAAACAGTAGGTAAACGTACCAGCAAATGTGATTTGGTTCTTTTTATCACAATTTGGCAATCTTATCGTTGTACATTGATTGCGTAGGATGTCACTTCTTAATGCATGAAACTGTTTAACTGTGTTGCAATACCACGATTTTTCAATACGATTTTTCTTTGTTTTTTATTGTTGTTATTGTTGCTTCATCACCTCCACCTCCTTTTTGTTGACGTTTTAGTTACTACCATCATTATAAATAAGTTTATATGAACTAACATTTGTATGCACACACGCACACAAACTCAAAAAAGGGCACAACCAATATAAAACATACATATATACAAACATTGTAGACAGTCAGTTTTATTGTCAGACAAACTTAGTGAGTAGCATACATACTACATCTATAAATGATCATAGAACCGTATGATAATTGATGACGAATAGACATTTAATAGCGCCTGCCATTTATTTATTTTCATTTCTTTCACTTGAATTTTAAATAAGTTTATTTTTGCATTAACAATTAATTTTTAATTCACGTTTCTATGAAATCACATAAAATATAACATTTTTTATTAATTTGCAGTTAATTATGCAGTTCTTGTAATTACTACTACATGGAAAACAAAAGACTTAAGCAACAAACTGGTAAAAATTTAAGATTTGTTAAGATTTGTTATTAGTTTATCTAAACAATTTAAGGTCTTATTTGGGACTAAAATTAAAACAAGTTTGGTACCCTGCAAAAAAAAATCGAAGTACTTCCATAATAATTACCAGGGCATGGATTTTCATGCACTAAAAAATTAAAAATATGCGCTTATAATATGCACTATAAAATGGGAAAATATGCATTAAAAATGTAAAAAATATACACCAAAAAATATTTCTTTGTGATCTTAAGTTTTTGACAACAAATATACAGGATTTCAAGGACTGCTTTTTGTACTATAATACCACTTTAACGGAACCACGACCTTTAGAATGACAAAAATAAAGACTAAGAAACAACTTTATACAGTATATATTTAATTTCTGAAAGTGGAGATCTTGATAGCTATTCTAATAAAATATATTGATTTTTTTTTATAAATTATATTTCTTCCGAATTTTATCGTTTGGTAATGTTTTTATGTGAATTAATGACGTCAGAGAGATGTAAGAACAAGATGGACGGACTCAGAAATTGGTCTATAATTGAATTTACCCCCTTTAAACGGTCCTTTTCAGAAAATACTTTTAAACCCCTAAAATTCACATAAAGTACATTATAGGTAATATTAAAATTTGCTGCGAATAAAACGTCTTAATTAGTGATCACTAAAACTTCATTCTAATTATGAGGGTTAAGTGTAATTATAAAAATTCCTTATATGAATATGAATTCAGATTATTGTTGGAAACTAAAACTTCTTTAAAATGTGGCCAATTTCTATTAAATTGTATGTGTATAATTACCTTTATGATAAGAATCTTATATTCGCAAGACTTACCTGAAAAGAAAAGATTAAAAATATTACATAAGTAAAATTTTTAGCATTAGTTAATAATAATAATTATAAAATCAAATTTCAAATAATCAATTAGATCTCTCCACGAATTTACTCAAGATGTAAAATTTGGATTCTGTGAAGACTTTGGCTTTGATACACTGATCGTCTCTTATATATCGTCCTTATGAGGTCACCTAATTAAAGGTGGGTTCATCACTTTGCATTTTATATATGCAAAGATGTGATAGAACTTCAATTGATTCTTTCAACAGTGTCTTAACTAAAGCGCGGATCCAGCTAGATTCGGGCGGATCGTATTACGTTTATCAGAGGGGACATAAATACGTTGTTAGGCCAGGAAAGGCCTAAGTTTGTAAACTTAAGAAACTTAAGATTCTTAACCACTTACACAATACTCCTAATCATATATAGTTTAAATACTGTTCTATATATAAATAAATCCAGCCCATTGTGCATAAAAAAGTGTGTATAAATCAAATATGCTTTAAAACAAATATTACCCACTACAATGTTTAAACCAAAACCAAACAAACACTACTCATATGCATAAATCTATTGATGAATAGCGGAACGGATCGATGAATAGTTGACTGGATGTTCATTTTCATTTTCAACACCCACCAAAACGTTTATGATAAAGTTGTGAACGAAATCATATTAAAATATACAATATAGTAATACTCAAATATGGCATAAAAAAGAAAGTTCAACGAACAGCCATCTATCAAACATCAATTGTGATTTAAGCACGCAAAAACTAACTTAGGAAACATACACACACATCAAAATAAGGAGTTTTACACTAACTCACCCAATTATTAATAAAAAAAACCAAAACGATAGACAGTGCGAGTGACAAGCTAACGAATGTAAGTGGAATATTTATGGAAAAAACGTTACAAGGAAAGTGTTTAGATGAAAAAAAAGGAAATTGAAAATGAAACTAAATAGGAGTAGGTATATCCTACACCACTATAGTGAGGAGGGTATTATGTGTTTATGCTGATGTTTGTAACACGAATAAATATCAGTCTACACCCACCTTACCAATCGGCACAGAATCTCTTTCTTTGTAGATTTATTGTTCCTTCTGTCTGTGTGTCCATGTAAAGCTCGTGCGCACGCTACAGGTCGCAATTTTCAAGATAATTTGACGAAATTTGGTATATACTCTTCTTTTGTCCCAGTGACGAACGCTATTAAAAATTGTTAAAATCGATCCATTATTACTTGGTTTAAAAGCAGTTGAAAGGACACTGCCTATTTTCGTAATGATCGGGCCTCATTTGACCAAGCACCTATTCAAAAAATGACTTAAATGTCAAAATTCACTTATAAACATTAATAACACGATTAAGTTGTACAAAATAACCTTAACGTAGTCGTAAATTTCTTTACCCAAAAATATACAATGAAAAGCCTATGTTTACCCCTATATGGGCCCTCTTGTAGAAATTCTCTTTTTTGGCCAAGAATGAGTAACAATTATTAGGAAGAATTAGGAAGAAACCAAATTAAAAGCGCTATTATTTAAAAAATAAACCTCATTTTTAATACACTGACTGATGTAGGGTATTATAAGGTCGGTCATGACAGACTATACATAAATACTTGATTTTTGTTTATAATAAATTAATGCGTTTTGGAAATAACACAAATGTAGGAAATTTTATTTGCACATAGTACATTGGTTCCCAAATAAGGGTCCTTAACATAATGATAGGGAAAAAGTGACAGGATTCGGTATTCAATTGTAATTAATGAAATAAGCTATTGATGGTATCCCTACACATTAAACAGATAATTTCTTTATTTTGTTCTCTGGTATCGCAAGAAAGTGTATAAAAATATGTCAAATTAGGAACTACACTCAAAAAGATAATGTAGTAATGCCTGCTTAAATCAATCCGAAGCGGCTTTTTAAAATTACGGTAAGTACGGGTTCCCTTAAATCACGTTCAGAAATCTTGATTCAAATACGAATTGATTTAGTACGAAAAACGTTATTTTAAGCTTTTTTGGTCATAGAGAATCTTTTGATTTGTTTGATTTTTTTCTCAAATGCATAATTGATTTGCAATAAAAATAAAATCGATTTAAGAATTCAAAAGATTGAAGTAATTCCAAAAAAAATTTGATTTGACAAAAATCTCTACTTGATTTTAGAATTTATAACATTTCAGCAAAAACAAAAAAAAAATAAATAACCCAGCAAAAAAAAGAACATTAAAAGAAGTGAAAAAAGTAGAATTACTTTATGGATGTAATGAAAGAGATCTAAAGAAGTTATGATTTTAACACAGTCTTGTCATAGGATGTCTTTTGTAATTGTTTCCAAATTCACAACATCTAAAGTCATTCTACGGAAGTAATTTTTACACCTTTCACCTTCATGTGAAGGGTTTGTTATTTCTATAATATAATTTTTCGACCCTATAAACTATATATATTCTGGATCCTTATAGATTTGTATCCTATGTATAAGCAATATCCGTCTGTCTGTATGTTTGTTGAAATCATTTTTTAGAGGGCCCGAATCTTCAATTAAAATCATCACTTCTTCAGGTCTTCACTTCTTTTGAATTATAACTTTTGAATTAGTAATAAATGTTATTCTTTTGGTAGTACTTCGTGTTATTTTTGGTGAGTATATCCTATATTGAATTTATTACACAAGAAAGAGGATTTTTAACGAGAATATTTTGTAGAAAGAATTGATCCTAATTCTCTCGCAGAAAAGCAGAAGTGCTTTTGTGTTCATCTAAAATCGAGAAATATCCATTATCCTTCCCTTATCACGACAATCCTGATTGTCTCCACTTCATATAAAATGTCTCCAACTTGTATATTTTCTTTTTAATTTGACCACTTTCAAATCAGTTTAATTAAACATTATTTATGTATTTTTATTTTGACATTTGAGTAAACTTTCTTTGTAAAAATGTACAGCTTAAATAATTTAATTTATTTAAAGAAATTTTTCACACAAAACTCCTACACTTACATGCATACATATTACATACATGCATATAAATTGAAACTGAAAACTTTAGTCCAAAATTTTCGTTTTAAATTTAATTTATCTTTAGACCATATTAGAGAAGTTGGCAGACAAAAAGGCAGACTTCATGTGATGAAAGAGACTTTGTGACATATAGCAGACGGAGAGACAGACGTACAGTCAAACGTCACAAACAAGTTAAGCGAAACAAGATCATAATTGCAATTAAGTTTTTGTTTGTCATGTTGTTGCTGCTGCTGTTACTTGCAACATTTATTTATACCATAACTGTTAATGGTTGCCATTTTAAATGTTGCATGTACTTTTTTTATTGTTGTTTTACTTGAATCTCCTTTTTTTCAAAGCTTAAACATACATACACATATACACACTCAAACTGACTATCACTGCCAATTTTGTTGTATGTGTGTGTGTGTGTGCGGGTTGATTTTGTAATGTTTAGTTTTTGTTTTGGTGTCACTTTCAGTTACTGATTTTCAACAAAATATCTAAAACTTTTTTCCAAAATCGTTTTAATAGTTATGTTTCGTTGTAACTGTGATATTAGTCAATTTCTTCTTCTTCTTTGTCATAGTGTATCTGCTTCTTCATCAGTGGGATCATTTGTATGCTTTGTTTTTTACTCGTAGCATTGTCACTCTTTTTAGAAATTGTACAAAAACAACAACAACAAAAATTATATTCCCCAGTTGACAATGCGTTGATTTTTTCCGACAATCAAATAAAAAGAGCGCAAATTTGCTGTTACTGTTTTTTGCAAGTTTTTTCTTTCAATGCTTCGCTGTTAACTTTTCTTTAATTTTTTTTCTCCCAAACATTGTCATGCTGCATGCAACATTTCAAACAAATGTTTTTTTGTTGTTGTAACTTTAATATCACCGCATTTGAGTTTATGAATGATATAAAAAGAAAATACTCACACTTATAGGGTTTAACAAAAGGTGGAACTAAAATAAACGTTAAAGTAATTTCCTGAAGGGGGACCTTATATGGGGGATAGGGTCAATTATGAACATATCATCACAAAAGTTATTGAAGAGAAATTTCAACTGTCTAACCCTTCCCTCGTAGTCTCTACCGAGATTTTAAGACACAGACAAACTAAAGGATGTATGTACATGATAAATCTTAATATGGTCTTAGAATTTAAAAAAAGGACCCAGAATATATATACTTTTATGGAACTATGGGTTATATTTCAATGCGTTACAAACGAAATTACAAAATCAATATACACCCCATCTAAAAAATCAGTATACCCACCATCTTAATCCTCTATAATGGATTTGGATGTGTGGTTGAGACGAAAATCTTACTCAGAAAAAGACGATCATGAATGCTCTATATCTTTCTACGATGATTTTCGGCCTGAATTATTAAATATTACTAAATATTGATCAAAACTAACTAATCTGTAAATAGTTACAGGAATCTTGTTACCCAGCAAAAAAAGAACTTTCAAAGAAGCGAAAAAGAAGTAGAATTTACTACATAGAAGTACTGAAAAAGACCTAATGATTTTAACACAGGATTGTCGTAGGAGACATGACCTTTTTATTTAATTTCAAATTCACTAATTCCGCAGTCATTCTCAAGAAGTCATTTTTATGCTCTTTTTTGAAGTTATTCAGAAGTGAAATTAGTGATAAATGTCATTCTTTTGGAATTACTTCACTTTATTTTTGCTGGGTTGTACAACAAAATGGAATTATCGATCGTGTCTGACCTCTTCAGCTTCCCGGAAATTTCGCAAAGTAAATATAAGTATATCGGCTGCAATATTAGTATAGCAACGAAATTCTACATTATCAAGTTTGATGTGAACTTAGTTGGGCTGTACAACAAAATGGTATTATAGATCCTGTCATATCACTTCCCCATTTAATTATATAATGATCGGACCATCTATTTTGGATTCCTTAAAAGATTCGGTAGAGAAGATATTACGATATCATATCCGCTAACATCTCTGTCTCTATAAAAGAGTTCTATTTGATTCTAGCTTTTTATTATAGAATCCATTGCAATAGCTCAGACAGATACATTAGTCGGGACTATAAATGTAGATGTGTGGCATTATGTGATACAGTAAAATTTTTGTCACGATCAAAGGGTTCTATTTAATAGAGTAACGTTTACTCTGTTAGTACAAGATTTGTTTCAAAACGCACATGTCGGTCGGAAAGTCCCGAACTACTACTGACCAGGTACAGCTAGTTACCTGTGCTAATATGTGCTTATCCTACGAGAAAGTCAATCGTCAGCCCATAGATTGAGAAGAGACAGCAAAAAGCTTATGTTTGTTTTTCAAGTGTTCTCTCTCTCACAAAGGGGACACTAAAGTGACGATTGTCTTCACTCCATTTACAAAGAGTACATCCAAGACGAAAAATGAAATAGAATGCATTAACCCATTGTCGAACTGCTGGGTCCATGTGCTTGTCCCAAGAAAAAATCAATCGTCAACCCATAGATTATGAGGAGAGGGACAAAAAGCTTAAGTTCTCTTACAAATAACTATTCAACTTCACCTCGTTTACAAAGAGTACATTCGAGACGAAAGATGAATTAGAGCCAACCACGCGGTTAGACGTTGGTCGAAATCACTGTCTTTTTCTTAAGCATTGACTCCTTGCCGAACTGCTGGGCACTGAAACTCAAAAAGGAGTAGTAGTTTGTAGTTATTTTTGAATTAAAAGTCATAAAAATCTCCGCTTTTTTCATTAAAACTTCTACTTTTTTCTAGCAGTAGTCGTTGCAGTACGGTGTAAGTTGTAAAAAAATTGTTTTCAAATGAAAGTGACATGTTGAAGCTGGCTGCCATTTACCAATCTTGTTGTTGTTTATTGTCGCTTGATATTGCATGGTGTTGTTGTCACTTTTTTCCTTCAAATTATTGTTGTTGTAGTTACTTGCTTTCGCAATATGACATTTCCAGTATTATTGTTTTGTCCATTGATATTTGTGAGATTTGTAATATCTGTTTGTTTGTTCGTTGGTTCGTTTGTTTTTATGATTATTTTTTTCCAGTTGTTTCTTTGAGTTTTTTTTTATTCAGCAATTTAGCAGGGATTTTCCGAAATAAAAAACTCATCATTTATTAACTTTTGGTCATAAAATTTTTACAAGTTTTTATCTTTGTTGCTTTGCAGTATATATATTTTTTAATAACACACCATTTGATCATTTATAATAGAAAGGCGACATTTTGTGTGAAAATTGTGAAATAAAATAGTCACACATTTATAGTTACATTATTGAAAGTGATATCTTGAACATATTTAATGTAATTAACTTAACAGATGTATTAAAAAACGTAGGTATAATTAGTTATTTAATGGTGGCGGTATTTACTTCCCGAGTAAATAGGTATCCAATCAATGAACAATTTTTGTGTATCCACAACAACAAATGTTAATGCTAAAAGCTAATGTTCCAACCTCGACCTGAGTTTTAGATTTTGTAAAACATTGGCACCATTTGTACCTTTGTCTTTTACCTTTCTGATATGAAATTTATTTGGCCCCAAAACTACGCCATTAACTTATCAAGTCAATTTCAAATAGCCTATTCTAAGTGGAGCGTAATCCAGAGGTGGAAGGTGTAAAGTCTGGACTATAAGATGTATGAGGCAAAACTTCTATATTGGTTTATTGTCTGACAGATTTTAAACCAATACTCTTCCATAAGTAAATAAATTTTATTCGTTACAGATATATAGAACCTTGTGGTCTTAACAAAAATGTATACAACAATAATAAATCCTAGAAATCTTTAGGCTTGATAGCAGTATTCACTTCATCCTAGAAATTAAAATCTGTCTTTTATGTTAAAAGCACCATATCGAACCCCCACAAATTAATAAAAATCATAAACACGCAGATAAAAAACATAGTTCAACATAGTTACTACAATAATACTATGTTCACTGTAAGATTATGTTGTTTTCAGAAAACATTTAATTTTTATTTTATTTTACATTTTCATGATCATATTTATTTTTCATGAAACATTTTAATTTTTACAACAACTAAATAATGATAACAATAGAAAAAATGTTATGTTATTTAAAACCATTGTTATGTAGTTTTGTAAAGTATCGATCTATAAAATCATCACTATAAGTGTTTTTTCTTTAGGCATTTTTCTGATGATCTATTTCACAGCCTACTCTCCACGATGGGGTTAAAACACGACTAATTCCCGAAGATACGAAGATCAGTTCCTAAAATAATTCGAATTTGACATATATTTTATATTGTTTTAAATTTTAGATCATACGTCTTTTTTTAGAGGTAAAAGAAGTGTAGACTCTAATGGGAAAATTGTTTATAATCTCAATGATTAGATTTGCATTTTAGTTTTTATTATACTCTACACCACTTTAGTGAGGAGGATATGTTGAGTATGTGCTGATGTTTATAACGCACTACAGGTCGCAATTTTGAAAATAATTAAATGAAATTTGGCACATAATAGGTATTATAGTCGGCCTCGCCCGGCTATAATTTCTTACTTGTTAAATTTAGAATTCATTTTGTCTTTTTGAAAATATTTTTTTTTATTTTTTGAAACTAGGTTAAGTTAGGTTGATAGAAGAATGTATACTACATCAAATCCTAATAAATACATCTGGACCACTATCGGGACTGTTGTGTTCTGCTTTTAGAAACTAAGTTTCCTGGACGTAATTCCTCAGAATTTTCCAATCAGAGTTAATTAGGAATGTAATTTCCGAAATAACATAACTTTTAAGATACTAAGATCTATCTTCAAAGAATGCCTGTTAGTGGCAAAGAAATAAAATGTTCCAGAGATCTCCACATGATCTACATTCCTCTGGATCTCCACGTCCAATTTTGTATAGATGTGCTCGTAATTCTATGTGTCCACTCAAAATAAAAAATAATCTCGGACATGCTTATTTTGAAAAGGTTTCTCTTCATTCTCTTATCATGGTCACCCCGTAAGATCTTTGTGATTTTGTTACCTCTAAATCTATTACATTAGCCCTTTCGTTGCCGACTACTCCCGCGTGGCCTGGTACTCATATGTAGTAATCCATACCTTTGGGACAGTATTCACTTAAAGCTTTCTTACAAAACGGTCTTAGATTTAGTTCTTATCGCTTATCGCTTTTTGTCTGTCGGTAAATTAGTAATACTAATCCAATAACATTTCGTAATTGCTCGGACTTCTCTCTGGAAGCTTGTGTTATGATTAGGTAAACGGTAATATATTTCCCTTTGTGGGTCTTCCATATAGAACCGCAGGTCCACTTTATCCCCCAAGTTAGAGCCATTCGCGTAGAAACGGATTCCTACTGGCATTTGATCTAATGTTCCACTGGACTTAGACATTCTATATGGGGTCAGAGTTTCAAAGTTTTTGAAACTAAAATTTGTATACGAATTTTGATAACATCGCATACAATTTGACCCATAATTATTCCATAAATTGTTGCAAACGACTAAAAGTTATAAAAGGAACAAAATACTACTAACTAACAGTTTCGTTAATCCTTTAATAACTTATTGATAAAAAAATTTTATCTTAAACCACATATCATTGTATTTCCCTTAATTTCATAATTTACTACATGAACACTTTTAACAATTAACTACAAGTACTTTAATATTTTCATCTTCATATTATAAAGTATTTCAATTTGAAATAAAATTCATCTAAATTTAGCTTATCAATTTAACCTAGTGCTTGATTGACCAGTATTTTCAAAATAATTATATTGAGTAAATAATAAAAATCTTTAGACAGAATTGATTATAAGCTAAAACATAAACAATAAAACACATAGTCCAAAACAAAAAGAAACACAAACTATCTATGAATACTTGAGAATTTAAAAATAACAAAAATAAAAATACATAAAAACAACAACAAGAAGAGAAAAAAATATGAAATAAATAAAAACTAAATTGATACGCATGCAAGTCATACTGATTAAAAACTATAAATGATTGACTTGTGACTTCTTTGTTTTATTGAAATTTATTTATAACTAAGAGATCCACGTAAGAACAACGAATTTTGAATACACTATGGACCCAGCTAAAATAAAAAGAAGTACTTCCAAAAAATAACATTCAGAAGTGAAATTAAGTGATTTTTTTACCTTCTGTGGAAGTGATGTTTGTTTGCTTCCAACGAAGCGAAAAGAAACCAATTTTTTCGAATTAAATCAATTTTATTTTATTATTGATAAATGCATGCATGTTTATTTATGTTAATATTATTTGAGTCAAATTAGTTGTATTCTATAATACTATAATTTTACTTCCTAATAACTTCCAAAAAAGAACATAAAAACACCTTACTGAGAATAACTTCAGATGTAGTGAATTTGGAATTAAATAAACAAATAGCTGCAAAAGTAATGATTTTAATAAAGGCTTGTCAAAAACAATTTTAAAAAAAGAACTTCCAAAGAAGCGAAAAAGAAGTAGAATTTACTTCATGGAAGTAGTGAAAAATAGCTGAAAAAGTAATGATTTTAATACAGGCTTGTCATAGGTTTAAAAAGCCTGTTTTAAAATCATTACTTCTTCAGCTCTTTTTCACTACTTCCATGAGGTAAATTCTACTTCTTTTTCGCTTCTTTGGAAGTTCTTTTTTTTTTAAAATTGTTTTACATTTACAAAAGCCCCTGCTGTAAACTTCATGAAATAATATTTGTTATATTCTTCTGGTAACAAATGCTGTGAGTGATTTAAACTACCTTTTTAAACTACACTATAATTCCCGCCTCAATTATTCATAAAATAAACAAACAGACTTGAAATATGTAAGGACAGACTAATAGGCGGACTATGGCTGTGTAAAACAATAATAAAATAATAAACTTTATAAAAACAAACTAATTAAAAATGCCACTGACCGCTTGTCCATCCATTCCTACATTCATCCATCTAAACATCCATACATTCGTTTGTCTGTCCGTCCGTCCGACTGTCTTGTCTATATGTCCAGTGCAGTCTCATCAAAAAGAAAATGCAATATAAAAACTTTACAAGTAGACAGACATTGTTGTCTACATAAACTGGTACAACAATGAATGTGGCAAAGTTGTCCATCCTCCAGTCCAATCGTCCGCCCGTCCATCCTCGTCTGTCTATGTCTTGTGCCTTAAACAGTCACAATAAAATATTTCTTTTCTGTTGCAATTTCAACATTTTTTTTTTTCGTTTTTTATTTATTTCAATTGAAGTTCCTCTGCTAACTGATAGATGAGGGACAACAGATCTTACGTACAGTACAAGTGTATTATTATATAAAACATTTCATACATAGATCATTTGGAATGTACTAGAAAAAGTACTTATACTCTTTGTACATATTTATATAATCAAAGATAAGAAGACCATACTCATCCTCATCTTCATCATCATCATCGTCTTTACCGCCACCGTCATTGGCAAATTAAAATAATATATACAAAAGTGCGTTGGTCTAAAGTTGAAATTGCCATTATCTTTAATACAACACAAAGGATGATACATTTGTACATATTTTTTGTTTTGTTTTATTTTATAAACTAAAGTAATATTAAAGAAAAAGAAGAAACCAAACACAAAACAGATGCATATCAATTGAAATGTGGCATTTTTATATAATAATTTAAATAAAATTTCTAGACAGCTAAATCGTAAATGGTTTTAAAGAGTTTGCAAGGAATTTTTGAAATACCCTAATATGTTCTAGGATGGAGAAGATTTGTTATGGTTTAGTAGTTATTAGAATATACAATTAGTTTAATTGTATTGTTGTTGACTCCTAAGTATTGCTTCTTCTTAGGAGTCAACAACGATTAATCAATACTTACTAAAATAGTCGACTTTTTCTTCGATCTTTTGTCTAAAACTTTTCTTGAGTTATTCTTCCTTCGAATTTCTTCCTTTTCTTTGGCTATCAATTTTCATGGAATCCTTAAAGATTTTTAGAAAAGTTAGTTTAGATATACATCTAGGAGGATTTCTTAAGATTTTATGTCTGTCTGAAGCTTCTCCTGGGTCAAATTTTGTATAGTTGTGCCCATAATCCTGTGTTAGAATACGCATCATCATACTAACCTCGGACTTCTTTTTCACTTTTAAATGAACTTTTGTGAGGTTAACAAACTTTTTAGTTTTGATATGTGTAGATTCTCGGTTCTTCTGGAAAGTTAGTCGAAGTCATCAACCGAAAATAAACCGTCTTGTATACTCAGTTTGTTGGTCACAGTTAAAGCGCCATATACCAAATCCGGGATATTCTTGGTCACAGTAAGATGCCTGTGAACATTCGTTAACATCTCGGAACAGGGACATAAGATGGCTTTTTATTTGATATTCTTATAATAGTTGGAGTTAAACAACTATCATCGGACGTGCCAGACACAAAATATGACGGAAATTTTGAAACGCTGATCCCAAATAGAATATCTTGGTCAAGCGGAACATTAGAGCAAATACCAACAGGAATCCATTGCTACATGGATGGCTCTAAATTAGGGAATAAAGCGGTACTGGGGTTCTATATTGAAGATCTTGAACTAGTAATATACCACCATTTTCCTAGTCATAACACAAGCTTCTAGGCAAAAGTTCAAGCATAAAATTAAATCTAATTCGACTAATAACTAAATAAACTTATGTGTAAGAGAATGCCATAAGGCCTCTTGGAGTTTTGAAACGATGATCAGAATCACAAAAGTCCTGAAGACAAGAAATATTCTCAAAATGAAAAAAAATCTGAGAGGACACACACGATCTATTAAAACATGTGGAGAGTTCAGTGAAACTCCTGAGCACTTTCTTTGTCACAGGCATTCGTCGATATTAGATCCCAGTATCTTGGATGTTAAAATATTTCGAAAATAACACTGTTTGGAAAATTATTAGGAATTATATCCAGAAAATTGAGTTTCTAAATATTGGAAAAAAAGTAGCGCACAGCAAGCCCGATAGTGGCCTATCCTATGAACCTAACCTTACCTACTTCACTCCATCTGATTTCCTTTATAGATACTAATCGGTGAAGGTAGGAGCACCGTTGCACTTTTCTATCGATAATGCAATAGAATGTGTTTCTCTGAAATTAGGTTACTTGTTCATCAAAAAAAGGCATCCATTTGAAGATTGGCTACTGCGCCTCCCTTCACTCTTCGGGGAAAATTCATTCTTCAATCGCCCTGTTTGATGTAAGAAGATTTAAATCAAATATACTTTAAAATAACTATGCGGTAGATAACTCCTAGATTCCATACAACTTATAGAAAACCACCTACTTCTTAAACATCCTGTTGTTGACATTACAAATAACGATCGTTTTATTTGAATTTGTTGCCTCTTCTCCTACTTACAGGCAATATTTTTCTTTTTTTTTTTTATTTTGCTGATTTCAAAATATATATTTATTTGCAGTAGTTGATGCAAATACATGCAAAAAAAAAACGAATAAAAAATCCAACACAAAGGCTCATTAGCATGTGGTTGTCACAATAAAAGGAAAAAGTGTGTAAATCTCAAAATGCCCATTATATTGTCACCGAATGCGTACAAAACGTTCAATACACTTTAATTGGAGAAATTGATTTTAATCAAAAGATAAAATTGCAAATTTTTTTTTTTTTTTTTTTTTTTGTCAATAAGACCTTATTTTCCAAGCAAACAGACATGTGTTTTATATGCAAAATCGAGGGGAGTAGATAAAAAAATATTAAAATAAATTAACCAAAATAAAAAAGCAAACAATTTGATACTTTCGTTTAATATTAATGAAAGTGTTATTCCCTGAAATATGCAGCCCCAAAATGTGTCTCCAAAAATTTTAAAATTTAGACCATTCCTGTGTTTCATATTTTTTAAGAGGCAACAGCAAAGCAGGCTTTATGATGAAAAATTTATATTTTCTTTTAAAAATTTATAATTTATGTTCAATTTCTTTCGTTTTAATATAAAAAAGCAATTATAGCTATAATTTATGATCTTTTTATAAGTAAAAATTCTTTGTTTTTAGTTCACAATATAACATTTTGTTTTTTTTTCTTTACTTTTCGTTTATTTTTGTTGTAAATGAGCAAAAATTATTGTTCATGTTGTCGTTGCACATTTGTTGACCCAATTTAACATTTATGCAATAATTTCTTAAATATGTTGCCATACTTTGATGTAGTTGTTGTTGATGCTGTTGTTGTTGTTGATATTTTACATCATGTTGTTTCTGTTGGTGTTGTATTCTTTTTTCTTTTCTTTTTTTTTGGAGTCAGTCTGTTGTTGTAAGTAAGTTGATCTTTATAAATGCGGAAGTTTAAGCTGAAGTTGAAAATTGTTCTTTCATCGGTCATAAATAAATTAAATGACTCAATTTGTAATGAAAATTGATGTCAGTGTTGTTGTATATTGTATTGTGTTGTTGTTTTTTTTTTCTTTCTTTTGCAAAAAATTTTGCGTAAAAATTTTCATAGTTTCCCTTGGAGCCAATTTTGTTCCATGAATTGACAAAAATTTGAATAATAACTGCTGACTTAAATAAAAATGATATAAATGCAGCTGTTTAAGTTGTGAGAAGAAAATAATATTGACACAAAAATGTAGAATTGAGAAAAATTGCATATGTATGATAATGCTTTATGTATATTAAGACATATTGAATATGGGACCGAGTAAAGTTAAATGTCTTCTATATGTAAAAAACACAAATTCTCTAAGATCTAGCCATATCTATTCATGTGCCTGTTCCATGTATGTTTGTCTTTAGGGACTAAAAGGTAGGTTTTAACTGGAAATTTTTATATACATACTTCCTTTATCCAGTTTTATATATCGAATTTAATCGTAACATTAAAATTAGATGTTAAAAGTAATATTTCCAAAGTAAGCTATACCAATACGGTTCCTTTAAACTGTTGGTATACCTACCCAGAAATTGGACAAAGAGCCAGTAATTTTTAAAAAAAACTTTTAACCACCTGGTGGGCTTTACGACCCTTCGCCACTTTAGAGTCTCATTTGCAATGAAGAGAGGATTCTACTCTACTTTTCCCAAAGAGATGAATTGTTCATTGGTTCAGCTTTCAGTTGGTATCTTTGTAACATATAAAAGTGATAATTGACTTCCTTCTAGGACAGGCAAACGTTGGGAGTAATTCAAAGGGACAGTCTCGAACTTGTTATACAACTTAGTTTTTACATGTAGTTGGCAATATATATTCCCGGTTCTCATATATACATAAGCGAATTCACCGATAATATTCACTGTTGTCTTAAGCGGAATCGGTTTAAAACGTAAAAATTCTCAGTAAATTATGGGTTTTGCTAATTCTTTAGTTGATTTTTCAGATACTGCCTACGATAATGCGATGAATTACGGTACTAGTTATTTTTTTAACCAGAAATCAATTACATTAAAAATCTTAAAAATGTATTCAAAATTTACTATAACCTCCATCCATTAAATTGATTTATATATTTATACTTTCTCAAAAATATCGGTATCAACGAAAGATATATAACAGAAATCATATTATCTACTTATATATATAGGAGTTTACAAATACCTGTAACTAAACAAGAGGTATCTGGAATGGGTCTGTAATTGGTCATAGCTCTCGAATAAGGTCCAATTCCGTAAACCAAGTAAAAAACATATTTTTTATTTAAAAAGCATTCAAAGCTCTTTGGATAACTTAAGTAATCAAATACTGCAAGGAAATCTTTAAAATCAATATAAACACTTAAAAAAAATGGAGGAAAAAACAATTGTAGGCGTGGCACCTCAAATATCAAATAAATACTAAAATGTGTATAACTGAGACACTACCCACTGTGTATAACTAAGACACTAAAAGGAAATAATTATGCAAGATAAAGATTTATTACTACAAGAGAAACACTTTGTAATTTTTTAACTTCTATGAAAGTGATGTTTAATGACTTCGAAGGAGAGAAAATAAATATATTATAAAATGCTGAATATATATTTTTTTGTTCTCACATTTTTACCCGTCAAAAAAACATACTTTTCAATGACTAATACATATCGTTCTTATTACATAGAAGTACTTAAATAGCGTTTTTTTATACCCTACACCACTTTAATGGGTAGAATCGTTTTCTGAGTCGATTAAGCTATGTCCGTCCGTCTTGCTGGTTGTCCATGTAAATGTTGTGCGCAATGTAAAGGTGGCAATTTTCAAGCTAATTGGATAAAATTTAGCACACTATATTTTTAGCACAGAGACGAAGAATATTGAAAATTGATAAAATCGGTCCATTGTTTCGCCTAGTCCCCATACAACCGTATCCCCCGAATTGGGCCTTTGGGCTCATAATTAAGTTAAATGTTATATTATGTCAACAAAAGTCTTCAAAACATAGTTTTATAGAACTTTTAATGACATTACAGATTTTTGTAATGATCGGGCATCATTTGACCCTAGCCCTCATGCAAACTCCCTTCAGAAAATGACTTGAAGGTCAAAATTCACCTAAAAATACTAACAACACTTTTAAATTCTACATAAAGAACTTTGAAGTCGACGTGAATTCCTCTACTAACATTTATAAGGATAGGCCCATATTTTCCCGTACTCCCCTTTGAGCCCTCTTGTAAAAAGTCTTTTTTTGCTCAAAATAAGTAAAAAACAAATCAAATGCTTTATTTTTTTTAATAATTTTAATTTTTAACATACATACTGGTGTTGGGTATCATATGGTCGGCTATGCCCGACTATACATATTATATTTGTTTTATAATAAGATTTCCAAAAAAAGAAAAAAACATTAAAATTACTTCTTGAGAATGACTTCCGAAGTAGTGAATTTGGAATCAAATAAGAAAGATATCTCTCCTAAGTGTGTTAAGATTATCACTTCTTTTTCAATTTCCATAAAGTAAATAAAACTTCTTTTTCGCTTTGGAAGTTCTTTTGTTTTACTAGGATGTATGCCGTTTTAAGTGATATAGAACCACACCTAGTGTGTAGGTGAAACATTAAAAATATTTTTAGCAAAGCTCATATAAAATTTTATGAAACTTATAATAATCTGTTTTTTAAAAGTATTTACAACTTAGAACCATTACTAATTGCTAATTTACATTTTTAACTTAATAATTTGCTCTAATAAGTATATATTTTTTTAATTTATTTAACGGCAACATGATTTTCATAAATTTTACCTTCAAAATATGATTCATAACTTTAAAAGTGTATTTTTTCGAAATTCCTTTCAGGCCATTTAAACAGTTCTTTTAAGATTTTGCGATTTGAAAATGCAAATTTATGTATTTATACCTTCACTTTTTTTTTGGTTTATTTCTTATACTATATTTTTATAGTTTTTAAATTTGCCTTTCAAAAACTAATAAATATTTTATATTAAATATGCATAAAAACTAAAATTGAATTTTTCTTGTAGTTGATTAAAAAAAAACATTTTTTTGGGTTCAATGCTGTTGCATCTTGATCGTGCTTTAATCAAACTCAGAGTGGTTGAATAAATAATATTGCACCAAAATTGACTTTGTAGTTGGTTTGATTTGCAATTGGCTAATGTTAATAGTAACCTTGATTATTTATGATGATTATTATAAGTTATTAAATATTTATTTTAAAAATAAATTTGATTTGTTTTTCCAATGAAATTAGTTGTATTATGGAAGAAATCTATATAATCTTGTAATGAATTATAATTGTTTGTATGATTGAAGAAATTTAATTAAAAGTGAAACTAAATTGCTTATCTCATGCTGAAGTTATAATTGAATTCTTTAAAATCAATTATTTTGTAATAGATTTTGTTTAATTTTCCAGATTTCAGACTGTCTTCAAAATTAAATAGATGTTCCACACTAAAGATAACTGACCTTTGATCTTTTATGCGACAAAGTGTAAAACAGTTAAGCTTTTATTTTGAAGTCTTAATTTTTGTTCTATGTATATGACTAATAGCAGTAGTTAACTATTATTTTCGCCAGCTACTTATAGTTACATTTGACATTAAGACCAAATTTGGTTGGCATATTAAATTAAAACCGATTTGAGTCATAAACTATTTTTGTTGTCCAAACAAAATATACAATTTAAATATGATTTTAGCATACAGACAACAAAATAAAGATCTTGAAAAATAAAAAAAAATCAAATACGAAAAACAACCGAATAGAGTTGAAACATTTGTCATTTTTAATGATTTTACCAGCAGCATTTGTAGCAACCAACGGTTTCTACAAATAAATCTTGCAAAATAAAAAGTCAAATAACAAAAAAGAATTTTTTCTGTATATTTTCCACTTTAAAAGTGCGAGTGCATAAATAAACATAAATAGAAACTTGAAAAAAAAAATAATAGTAAAATTTAGGCAAAACTAATAACTTTTGAAAATATCTATTCCAACGAATTTGTAATACACTATAACAAAAAAAATTTCTGTTATAAGCTAAAACGATCTTGATCGGACAAGTCTACATCTCTATAAAAATTCGACATTTCATAAAGATTTGGTAAAGGAACTAGAACTGAACTAGAACTAAACTAGAACTGAACTAGAACTGAACTAGAACTGAACTAGAACTGAACTAGAACTGAACTAGAACTGAACTAGAACTGAACTAGAACTGAACTAGAACTGAACTAGAACTGAACTAGAACTGAACTAGAACTGAACTAGAACTGAACTAGAACTGAACTAGAACTGAACTAGAACTGAACTAGAACTGAACTAGAACTGAACTAGAACTGAAATAGTACTGAACTAACTTTAAACTAGAACTCAACTAGAACTGATCTGGAACTGACCTATAACTGAGTTTTTTTATACGGATACCTTTAGGAAAACGAAAATTACAAATTACATAAAAAATTGTATATGGCAAATTTTTTCTTAAGTTTTCGCACAAAAAATATATAGTATGGCGATAATAAGACAAAATATATCAGCATCTAATATTACATTAGCTGTCAAAATGCATAAAAACTAATTTAACATATTGATTTATCTACACACGAACCAACAACACTCTCCTTACATACACAATATATGGTTGAATTGTTGATTATTATGATTACTCATATTTACTTAATACAATGCACAATGGGACCGTGACCACCCTATGTTGTATTATTAGATCCTACCGCTCTATTGTGCTACTTAAACACCAAAGGCAATTTACGTATATGGAAATTCCGGTCCATTATACTTGCACTTTGCTCCCATCTCAAATCAATCCAAGGAATATCCAATTTGTAAAATTACATTTATAGTTCCGGCAGACTGGAGGTACTTGTAGTACCTCTTTCCACGGGATGGCAATAACACTAAGAAATTTTCTTTCATCAAGGTAACAACCCCCGGGGTCACAATTTAAATGTGTTGATGTTACCAATAGATCTATTTGCAGTACATTCAGTATCATCGTCAGGATTTGAAGGGTAAGCATCGGTAAGCAGATTTTTGTCTTAATCAGCACTCCCTTTTCTAGATGTTGTCGGACAGAACAACAGATTTTTGCATCTCTGATCCAAAAAAATAACAAAAACACTCAGTATTCCTATTTCTTTCAAACTCAATACTGCACGATTACGTGATATTCATTAAACCTAGATCCATTCAACTCACACAGATTAGATATGACGAAATTTACTAAGAAATCTCTTTCCCTAACTAACTAACTAACTTACTAACTAACTAACTAACTAACTAACTAACTAACTAACTAACTAACTAACTAACTAACTGACTAATAACTTACTAACTAAATAAATAACCAATTAACTTACTAACTAACTAACTTACTAACTAACTAAATAACAAACTAACTGACTTAAAAGCCATCTAAACAAAAACACAATTTCACTCACTTTGCCACCCATAGTGCAATCATAAACAAATAGTCAGAGATATATTTCGCCTAGGGTTCATTGTGCTTTGTGGTAAGATTTTTTTCTAATTTTTAATATTTGATATAAACACTTAACGAAAAAGTGCAAAACAGAATGAAAGAAATATGATAGAAAATTAATTGAATTATAAAACATGGAGATTCTTAAATTTCCATCAATTGAAAAAAATATCGCACACAAATGCAGATTACATATTTTATTTGTCAGTAGTCCATAATCATTTGAAATGATCAAACTACATATACATGTGATGTATAATGTTTATGTTTGTAGTGTTATTTTTGTGTATGATTTAAATTACCTTGTAAAATAAATAATACTTGTAATAATAAAATTTTATTTTATTTATAAATAAATATTAAAGATTTTAAACTAAAGATAATTGTTTGAAAAATTATGAGATGCTTTTGACATGTCGTCTACTAGTTTTTCTTTTTTTTTTGTGTATGTTTTTAGTTAGCTGCCTGGAAATTATCTACCGCAAAATTTGAAACCCCACAAAAAAAGAAGGTGTGTCTTTTACATGCATGTCTATTCAATTATTATTTCATACATTTATTATGTTTTTATTACTTTTTTTCTGTATTTAAATATTTATTTATTAATTTATTTTGTTTATTTATTCAATTTTTTTTGTTGATTTGTATTTAGTTTAGTTTACTACTGGTGTTGAAATTATTTATTTTAAATGGGATGCATTTCGTTTTGGTTTTTCTTTTTTCTTTCGCATTTAAAGGCAACTGACTGACTAACTGAATGAATGTGAGACTAAATGCATAAATTTATATTTATAAGCACTTGACTTATTTGCACAAAATCTCAAATTTATAAAGATAACACAAAAGTGGGAAATGGGTTAATGTATAATGTAACACTGAAACAACTGAAAATACGTTACAATTATCAAAATAATTGTATTTAATAAATTTTTCATCTATCACCGAAATGATGATATCAATTACCAAAATTTAAGACCAAATCTAAAATTTATGACGAATTGTTTAAATTAAATATTTAATTAAAATCTTATTTTAATTAATGCATTAATCAAAAGAATTAAACAGTTTTTTTGGAAAAATTTAAATCAATTAAGTTGATGATCCAAACAATTGAATTGTTAATTGATTACTAACAATTTTAAAAATGTATTAAGTATTTACAAAAAGTCACTTTGTTATCATGTTTAAACCAATAAATTGATTTATAAATGTTTAAAGTGTCAAGAAACCTAAAGTTATGGCGATCCTTGTAACCCGAATAATGGGGTCAACGTCGAGCTATTCACCTTGCTAAACTGGATTACAAAAGATTTGTTGAATAGAAACAAGATACTTACAACATCATTCGAAGTAAATGCAATAAACGAATAGTCATACAGACCTTATGAATATGCTAAGTGGTATTCGTCATACCACTTAGCATATTCATATATTATCTCCTTATTGCTTCGGCCAGGCCCTTTTTCGAGAAACGTCAGCTTTGTCATCTCATGTACGCAAATGGCCCTAAATGAGGAGAACGAGTGCGTGTGGCCGGTAGTGTATTTTCATATTACAATTTCAAACAAGTAATATATTCCGAATCAGAAATGATTGTAATCATATCCAAATAGCAGCCATAAAAAGAACGGCCAACTGGCTATGATATCAAACTGTGATATCCTACTTTTTACCGACAGTCAAACTGCAATTAGATCCCTGACAAGTGTATACTTTACATCACAACTAGTCTAGGAATGCCGAACATCTTCAAACAGGATATCTAGACATTTAAATATCTCACTTGTATGAATACGAGGATACGGGTACTCTACAGGCAATTGTATCGCTAACTAGCTTGCGAAAACAGGTCTATAGTTCCTTAATTCGGACAAAGACCTTTTCTGTGGTACTCCGAAAGTAGTGTACAAAAGACTCATACATTACAAGATCATTCCGAATAAACAATGATCGTAATCAAATCCTAACATCAGCCATAAACTGCGGTATCAAACTGTGATATCCTACTCTTTACCGACAGTCAAACTGCAATTAGATCCCTGGCAAGTATAGACTTTACACCACAACTAGTCTAGGAATGCCGGACATCTTTAAACTAGATGACGAGATATTCGAATATCTTACTCGTATGAATACGAAAACACAGGTACTTTACAGGTAATTGTATCGCTGACTAGCTTGCGAAACCAGGTCTATAGTTTCTTAATTCGGACAAAGACCTTTAAACTCTCCCTAGCAAAAAGGAGAAATGAACCAACTCTAATTAAAATAAAGAATGTACTTACAAAGCTTGATACAAATCATTTTCTGAGGCATAGCCGATCCCAACACAGCAAAATGATAACGGGACATTTTATTTGCCACTGTCATGCTTTGGGGGGATATTCGAGCCCGATACCTTGGACATCGATTTTTGGAGGACTAAACCGCATGTTCTTTTAGAGTACAGAATCACTAAAGGCACTACGTACTTTCTTATCTATATCTTAAAACATTTGCGGCAAATTTCTAATTTGCCAGTTGTCTACTTAAGATCATGGTGATCATGACTTATACAGCGATCAACTTATTTCCCCAACACTGCTGTGAAAAGCCGCTATGTAATGTCGTGATTTGCGATCTTTAATCTATCCAAGACAAAAAGAAAACAACTTTAGATTAAGTAAGATTTTTAATTGAATAACATTTTTTATACCCATCATCAAAAAAACAGGGGGTATATTGATTTTGTCATTCTGTTTGTAGACTATCTAGCCACGGCTGTCCGTCCGTCCGTCCGTCCGTCCGTCTGTCTGTCTGTCTGTCTGTCTGTCTGTCTGTCTGTGTGTCGGTCTGTCTGAAGGTTGAACTTTTACACAATATATGTACCTAAGGTTTGTTTGGTATTAAAAACGGGCAATATTGGATCACGTTTTCGTATAGCCCCCATGCAAATGGCCTCCTGAAAAAATCTTTAACTGTTTTAAAAATACGAGTATAGCAATGAAATTCGACAGAATTTCCATAATTCCCCTCACATATGGTTCCCTAGAAAAATTACTTTAACGACTATTGCTGGCTTAAAAATATGAGTTTAGCGCTGATGTAAGTTTCTTATGATCAAAAATCTACTATATACTGAATTTTAGGACGATCGGTGGAAATTTAATTCAATTATTCCACTTACTGCATACAGTTTGATGGCGGGTATTTAGTATTCGGCATAGGCGAATATAACACTCTTACTTGTTTTAAAGTTTTATTGTCACAATCACCTGGAAAAATTTGCAAATTTTTAATATACAATAAAACTATACTCCGACTTGTCTTTATCATTTGCCCTATGATCTTTAAACTGTTATAGGTTTTGGAGTGAACTTATGTATTTGACTTTAAGATGAATTTGTTCTACTTTTTCTGATCAAAAATTACTTAGGACTTAAAAAATAATTCCTTTCTAATAACCCAGCTTAAACGGCCTGTCGCATGCTTTGAGGAGATGAGAAAAATCCCAGAATTTATATTCACAAAACAACCGAAAGTATTTGACTTTAAACAACCAACAATTCACCTTCTACTTTAAAAATTCTCCAGATTTCAATAATTCACCATAAAATAAAATTTCTATAATTCACCACATGCCGCAAATATTACCTAACACAGTTCAACGCTAAATAGTCTTAATTGCCTTAATAATAACACACACAGTTGCTTTTACTTTTTAGCAAAAATTCACTACAATTCACTGCAATTCACTTAGCATTCATTAATAACAAAAATTACAATACAATTTCGCTAATGAAGACAATCCAGACAAAATGCTTGTAAATAAGAGCCAAAACCTTAAGGGCAAGAAATTAATTTTATGTTCATTTCTCCCTCCAAAACCTAAGAAAAAAAAACTAATATATTTCTATTTAAACACGAAAACATACTTTATTACCTCATTTAGCATATATTTTAAAATTTGGCTTTAAGGAAATCATTAACAACAAAATAAAAAATCCTTTTACAAAACCCCAAAAGTTTTATGTAAATCACCACAAATAGACTTTTACCCCAAACGATGAAAAGACAGACATACAACAAAGAAGTTGTGAATGCAGCATGCAACAAAAATTTCTCTCTAACACTTCTACTGAAATGGAAAACGGCGCAAGAAATTTTTTTAAAAAGGTGTTGGCACATAACAAATGATAAATAAAAATATAATTCAAGTAACTGAACAAAAAAATACAAAAATAAGAAAAATATAACAAAAATGAAAACATCGACCGCTAAGAAGTATGAAACGAGTTGCAGTGTATTTTATTTTTAAGGCGAGAAGAAAAGAAATAAGACCTCCTAGCAAATTTATGTTGTTTATAGAGCTATAATTGCTGAAAGGTGTTACCACATGTTTTGTACAGGTTTTTATATTTTTACACAATTTTTCTTATTATTATTTTTTTTGTCTTGTATTTATTAATCGAAACATACCATATTTTTATAGTTTGTATTTGTAAGTCGCAGTTGTTGTTTTAGTTTCTATTAAGAAAATATCGAAATATGGAGCAGTAGATTTATGGTTATCAAACCATACATTTGTTTAAAATAGATAAAACTGAAGTAAATGAAAAATATATTAATATATTACACCATTTCCAAATACTCACTCATAATTACACACTTATCTTATAATTACACTCCAAAAAGCATAAAAAAAATTCAAATCCATTTTAATAATATATTATACTATAGATTTTACTTTAGACTAAGCTTTAAACTAAAGTATACACTAGACTTAAAAATAAACTATAGACTAGACTAAACTACAGAATATACTATGGACTAGATATAATACTAGACTATTGACTAGACTATAGACTAGACTATAGACCAGACTATAGACTAGACAATAGACTAGACAATAGACTAGACTATAGACTAGACTATAGACTAGACTATAGACTAGACTATAGACTAGACTATAGACTAGACTATAGACTAGACTATAGACTAGACTATAGACTAGACTATAGACTAGACTATAGACTAGACTATAGACTAGACTATAGACTAGACTATAGACTAGACTATAGACTAGACTATAGACTAGACTATAGACTAGACTATAGACTAGACTATAGACTAGACTATAGACTAGACTATAGACTAGACTATAGACTAGACTATAGACTAGACTATAGACTAGACTATAGACTAGACTATAGACTAGACTATAGACTAGACTATAGACTATACTATAGACTAGACTATAGACTAGACTATAGACTAGACTATAGACTAGACTATAGACTAGACTATAGACTAGACTATAGACTAGACTATAGACTAGACTATAGACTAGACTATAGACTAGACTAGACTAGACTATAGACTAGACTAGACTATAGACTAGACTAGACTAGACTATAGACTAGACTAGACTATAGACTAGACTAGACTATAGACTATAGACTAGACTATAGACTAGACTATAGACTAGACTATAGACTAGACTATAGACTAGACTATAGACTAGACTATAGACTAGACTATAGACTAGACTATAGACTAGACTATAGACTAGACTATAGACTAGACTATAGACTAGACTATAGACTAGACTATAGACTAGACTATAGACTAGACTATAGACTAGACTATAGACTAGACTATAGACTAGACTATAGACTAGACTATAGACTAGACTATAGACTAGACTATAGACTAGACTATAGACTAGACTATAGACTAGACTATAGACTAGACTATAGACTAGACTATAGACTAGACTATAGACTAGACTATAGACTAGACTATAGACTAGACTATAGACTAGACTATAGACTAGACTATAGACTAGACTATAGACTAGACTATAGACTAGACTATAGACTAGACTATAGACTAGACTATAGACTAGACTATAGACTAGACTATAGACTAGACTAGACTACTAGACTATAGACTAGACTATAGACTAGACTATAGACTAGACTATAGACTAGACTATAGACTGACTATAGACTAGACTATAGACTAGACTATAGACTAGACTATAGACTAGACTATAGACTAGACTATAGACTAGACTATAGACTAGACTATAGACTAGACTATAGACTAGACTATAGACTAGACTATAGACTAGACTATAGACTAGACTATAGACTAGACTATAGACTAGACTATAGACTAGACTATAGACTAGACTATAGACTAGACTATAGACTAGACTATAGACTAGACTATAGACTAGACTATAGACTAGACTATAGACTAGACTATAGACTAGACTATAGACTAGACTATAGACTAGACTATAGACTAGACTATAGACTAGACTATAGACTAGACTATAGACTAGACTATAGACTAGACTATAGACTAGACTATAGACTAGACTATAGACTAGACTATAGACTAGACTATAGACTAGACTATAGACTAGACTATAGACTAGACTATAGACTAGACTATAGACTAGACTATAGACTAGACTATAGACTAGACTATAGACTAGACTATAGACTAGACTATAGACTAGACTATAGACTAGACTATAGACTAGACTATAGACTAGACTATAGACTAGACTATAGACTAGACTATAGACTAGACTATAGACTAGACTATAGACTAGACTATAGACTAGACTATAGACTAGACTATAGACTAGACTATAGACTAGACTATAGACTAGACTATAGACTAGACTATAGACTAGACTATAGACTAGACTATAGACTAGACTATAGACTAGACTATAGACTAGACTATAGACTAGACTATAGACTAGACTATAGACTAGACTATAGACTAGACTATAGACTAGACTATAGACTAGACTATAGACTAGACTATAGACTAGACTAGACTAGACTATAGACTAGACTAGACTATAGACTAGACTAGACTATAGACTAGACTAGACTAGACTATAGACTAGACTAGACTAGACTATAGACTAGACTAGACTATAGACTATAGACTATAGACTATAGACTATAGACTATAGACTATAGACTATAGACTATAGACTAGACTAGACTATAGACTAGACTATAGACTAGACTAGACTATAGACTAGACTAGACTATAGACTAGACTAGATTAGACTAGACTATAGACTAGACTAGACTAGACTAGACTATAGACTAGACTAGACTATAGACTAGACTAGACTATAGACTAGACTAGACTAGACTATAGACTAGACTAGACTAGACTAGACTATAGACTAGACTAGACTAGACTATAGACTAGACTAGACTAGACTAGACTAGACTAGACTAGACTAGACTATAGACTAGACTAGACTATAGACTAGACTAGACTATAGACTAGACTACAGTGTATTTGTTATACAGTTTTAAACAATTTTCTCTATTATAAAGTGAAAAAGTCACCATATAATTACAATTTTATATAAGTTGCAATTTTTATTTTTGTAAAAATGTATCTCACATATTTCAATTTATATCTCATGAATCTATTGTTGTTGGTGGTTTGTTTTTTGCCAACAGTTAGTGGGTATGATCACACGAGTCACATCACATCATCACTAGACTAAATGGCGTCATATTCATGCATGTTTAAATCTATTTATTTGTTATTTTCAACATCATTATAATCTTACATACCGGCGCACCGCTCATGAATATGGCCTTTATTGTACTATTTTGTTTCAGCGTTTTTTTTCTCCATTTTGCACTAGCTCTTTAACATCTATGTTGATATTTATTTTATTATACTTTTTGTTTTGTTATTTGTTGCAAAAATCTACAAAAAACTTTAAATTTATGATTATATTTCTTTTCTACTTTTTTGTTTGCATTTAATGGTTATTTATGAGTTTCTTTAAAAATTTTTGTACAAATACGTTTAAATGTTGCGGATGCATGTGAATATTTATTTGGCAACATTGTTGTGGAATACCCTACGGTTATAATTAAAATATTGTGGATTGTAGGAGTAAGGAAAGTAGATCAATTTGCATGTTTTTCGCATTTGAATAAGGAAAATGAAAACTATGTAGAGTAATGTTTAAATTTGAAAAATAAATGAATTCAAATGAATATGATCAATAAGAAAATATGCCATTGGAGATTATTAATTGTGAATAAACTTTCGAACAATTCAGTAGTATTATGCTAGTCTGCATCGAAATTCAGTTAATTCTTAGATCATAATTCTAATTCAGAAACCTCCGCAATATCAGTTCAAAATCTCTATTAACCAGTTATTAATTTAGAAATATTCAAGTATAACTTTAAATTTTGAAAGGAAGTGCCACTCCCACTATAATAATTAAATTTTTTTTAATAAATAACGCAAAATAAATTTAAAGCTTCTCAATTATGAGATACGATTTATTCTTAATATAAATTATTATAAATATTAATTGAAATTATTGAAACCTCCTAGATCCTGCCTATTTTATATCCACCATGAAAAAAAATTATCGATAAATTATAATTGATTAATGATATAGATTCTATCACTCCGTTTGTAGGACATCGCAATATTAGTGGTCAGTATGTGATTCTGAGCTGATTGGTATACTTTAAGATGGGTTTTTGGGTGTTTGGAAGGTGCCACGGCCCCGCTGCTAGCCCGACAAATTTTTCTCTTAAATAATCATATTAACATTAAAGTGTCTCCTACAAAATTTGAGGACTTTAACTGTTATATTCCATGAGATAAACGGATTTAATATTTTCATAATAAGGAATTTGCCACGCCCACTATAGCCATTCCGCCCATTTTGTCCAAAAATTTTCTTATGAATGTCAAAGTTGTTCGTGCAAAATTTAATGACTTTAATTGTGACAATTTCGAAGATACACTACTTTTAATAGCAATAGAAATTTTAAAATTATATTTCCCTTAATCAGCTCAAAATTACAAAATTTTTAAGATCCATTTCAATATAATTCTTCAATTATATATTAAACATAATTATGAACTTAAAAGCCCTATTCGGCGGGTTCAGTTGTAAGGGGCTAGCTGAAATAATGGACCCATATTAACCATTTTCAATAGGCTTCGTGTACCATAAAAGATCATGTGCCAAATTTCATTAAATTATCTCCAAAATTGCGGCCTGTAGCTTAATTACAAGGTTTCAAGCTTTTTTCGGGGGACCTATCTTAACCGTTTTCAATAGGCTTCGTCCCTGGGAAAATAGAAGGTAAGGTACCGTATTTCATTGAACTATCTTTAAAATTGTGTAGTTTGATTACAAGGTTTACATGGACGGAACATGGCTAAATCGACCCTCTACATATGTTGATCTAAATCGTTTCCAAATTATTCGACATATATTGTAACACAGATTTAACCATGTTGTAGTTTTTATATATTTTATTATAAGTTTAAACTTCTATGTCAATATTTTATTGTATTATGTCATTCATTTATTGTTTATTATGACATACATAACTAAATATCAAATGTTGTTCTTTTATATTTGGTATTGTTCTAAAACGCACAATCACACTTATGGTCCAAACAACTTTGCATTGTTTAGATTTAAGAAAATGCAAGAAAAATACAACATTTACTGGTAACAGCAATTGAATTAAGGAAAAAATGTGTTATAAAACTTACATAAACTGTCTTATATAAACACGGGTTTTATAATTTGTCATTAAGATATGATCTACTTAATATTTAAGTGAAATAAAATTGATCATAAATCTTAAAAAATTTTTTTTTTGGATTTTTTTTATAATCAGTTTTTATAACATTTAAAGGCTGGTAAATTTAGGCGCAGTCATTATAATTAATATAAATATTGTATCTACAATAGGTAAATATTGAACGAAAACCTTTCACTCAATTAATAACTTGTAAACTTCAGAAATAAAAACATTACAAATTGTGAACACCCAAAAATTCTTTCAAAACATAATTTCTCTTGTCTAGATTAATAGCATGTAAAAAAATCATAACACTTCATTCATTTTACAATAAATAATAAATTACAAATCACCTAAAAAAAATAAAAAAAATTCTTTCTTTTCATTAAAATCAACACACGTCGCTTGATTACAACAATGGAATAATTAATTTTTGAAAACGTCATTCGAACCAAAAAAAAAACCACAGGACGTATACGTATTGTAATCATTAAGAACATTTAAAACAAACTTACTGATCATAGGCCATGTTTGTAGAAAGGTACGAACCAAAAAAAAAAAGAAATAGTAAAGAAATTATTTACACTGCATTCATATGTAGTTCATCATTGTTTTCTTAATGGTTTATATATCTATTTTCATAATTTTAATTTTTTATTTAAAGTCATTATATGAAATCTAAACAAATTTAAATACCATCAAAAAATAACAAATCAACAATCACAGTAGGAGTTTTCTTTTTTAAAATAGTGTCTGTGAGTACAAAAAAAAAAACAAACCTTAGAAATTTTCTTAAACATCTGCTTAATTGTGAGAAAGTATTCAATAAGATATAAATTTATTTATTTGTTTGTTATTATTGTCACTATTAAAGTGATAAAAATTTTTGGGTTAAAACCAAATGAAGCAAAAATAATATTGATTTTTTAACACTTTTTACAAATTTTTAGCAGAGTTTTGAAAGAATAAATTGGAAAATTCATATTGGTATTAAGAGAAAACATTTAATTTATATTTTTTTTAAATTATCTTCAATATTAAGATTTAGATGCTCTGGCCTTTTACAGAAATAATAATTTGTAATGGACTGATCCGGCAAAAAGGTGGATATTCAAATCTAATTCTATCAATATTGCTTTAGAATTTAATAAAAAATATGTGTTTTAGTGTGGGAGCCATGACCACTTATAGGCCTATCCGAAAAAAAATTTCGGGGAGTGATTCATATTTATACAAAACATATTTATGTCGAATTTTATCAAGATAAATTTATTTGACTATGAAATATCTGCTTTTAAGTGATTTTCGGGAATGGACCTTATATGGGTGCTATAATCAATAATGAACCGATTTGTAAAAAAAAAAAACATATCCAACACAAATTTTATTTCAAAAACTTTATTATCAATAATATACGTGAGTTTAGTTGATTTTCGGAAGTGGACCTTATATGGGAGCTATGACCAATTGTGGACCAACTAAGATCTATGTAGATACTAGATCTACGTTTCTGTTTTGGATGTAGACAAAACATTATTTTGTTCGAGAAAGTTTGAAATTTTTGCTCATAACTTTTTACGTTGTGAACTGATTTTGCTGATTTTTAATATCAAACTGCTTAGAATAAGAATAAATATTTTGGGTGAATTTGGTTGATATTCTTTTCTTAGTTTTAACGTGAGCGTGTTTAAGGCATACAGACGGACATAGCTAATACCACTCAAAATTTTTGTTACACGCGTAATGACAAACTTATATATACGTGCTATCACCACTGATGGCAATGAAGGGTAATCGTTAAACCAGCCTTCACACGAGCACACAAGTAATATAATCTGTCAAAATTTGGTGTAGAATAGTACGAAGAGAATTGTCTTAAGGCATTGAAAGATAGTCGTATGGCTCTCTTTATTTTTTAAAATGATTCAAAAAACAAACAAGTGGGATTAGATCAGAGATATGTTGTGCTTCCATCTTACTTTGTTATTGTACCACTTTTATAAGAAACACACAGACAGAGGGACAGAGAGGGAGTGTGTCAGAGAAAAAAGTATTAATGTTATCAAACTTCCCAAACTTTTATACTTGGACTTAATACAACCCTTACCGACTTCTCATGATGCCAATGTTAGAATACCTGTCAGCAAAATATAACAGATCATTTGCAGTAGAAAATTTCTCTATGTCGATATTTTTTCCTGTTATCTGTAGCAAAGACCCTTCAGAATTATTAAAAAATTATGAATACTGCAAAATCCACACATTCGATATGCACATCCAAAAAGAACTTACCAAGAGTTAAAGGAACATATTCACTTATATCATAATTACCAAGAGATGGACCGTTAACAATTTAAGTAGAGTTTTGAAACAAACCTTCATGAGGAACACTCCGAGAGAGAGAGAGACTGAAAGTTAAAAGGAAGTATTGTTTGCAAACTTCACAACCTTCCACTGTAGAACTTGGCCGCATCTACGATACTTCTGGATCATTGACACTGTATATATATCAATATTAAAACACCTTTAGAGAGTGATAAGTCGATCACATGTCAACAGATTTTAACTGATTATACTAAATGTTAAAAAAAATTGATTCTCTAACCAAGAAAGAACGCAGTCGCCTATATTTCTCCTGTTATATGTCGCAAAGACACTTTAGAATATTTATCACTCATGAATGTTAAAACACTTAACATTAGCTCGAAACCATAACATTAGTCGGCACATAAATCCAAAATTATAGGTGTCAAAGAGCTATAAAGGTCATAATAAACTAATCGAGTATATTCTATTAATCAAGATGGTCAATAATACGAATAGATGGATCTTTAACAACCTGAATTGAGTTTAGAGACAAATGTTTAAAATCCCTTGGAGTTAAAAAATGGTCTTTAATTTACTATTTTGTATAAAATCTTTTGGATATAGACCTTATTTCGACTGTAATCTATCAAGAGATTGTTACAGCGTTTTACTTCTCTCCGCGTGATATACATTCGTCTTAATCGACTAGATCAATAAATGCCTTTATACTAACCTCAGACTTGCTTATTTAGAGGAGTTTGTGACCCATGCTTCTAATTCATTCCTCGCTGAATTTTATAGTTTTATGATTGTACCAATAATCTTGTGCATGCACTCAGAATTTATATCGTTATATGATAAGACCTCAGACCTGCTCATATAGAGGCGTTTATGAACCATGTCTTTTATCTCTTTCACGTATACGGGACACCGGTGTCCCAAGATTATTTATATATTGTTCTCTACTAGGAAAATACATTATTTTTTAGAATTAAATGTCACTATATAATAAAAAGGATAATATCCTGCGATATCCTTCGATAAAACGTCAAAATTAAGTTTGTCTGAAGTCAATCCATCAAAAGTTCAGTGATTTAGTTTTGTGTGTGAAAGGGTTATTCAAACCTCGCTGAGTATACTGTTTTTGTATACATTAAGTTAAAGGCCTTGAGTTCCTTTGACACTACTCTTCACTATTCCGTTGCTGATTATTTTTCAGTCGCCTGCTAGCCATATGATAAGGTAAAGGAGTAATCAGTTAAGGTAATTTTAAACTTCCACCTGGTTTCTGGATTCTCATTTTTACCCAATTTAGAACTTTGTTACAATATTCTAAACAAATTACATATCTGGCGATTAAACGGTGTAGATCCATCTGTAATATTCCATTAGACAATGATATTATATCTGGGAAGCATTAATTCTAAGCAGATCTATGAAGTACCCAGGATATCTTCAGGAGAAAAAAAATTCCGTCAAAATTTATCAATTTGAGTAAAAATTTTTAATACTTCCAATAGGTACTTCTAATCTACAAAATTTCTCAATTTCCCTTTTCAAAAGTTTTTATTCCTTTCCATACTGTAACTTCATGTAATTATCATGTAAAATTTTTTATTTAGACTATAAATATAAATAAAAATGTCTCTATATTAAAATAAACAAATAATTGAACACAGAATGTTTGAGGAGATAGGAGACAGAAATAATAGTGTCCAAGTCATTTGCATACAAATAAAACAACACTTGACAAATGTCAATTATTTAACTAGATTTTCATAATGTTCAAGATGTAGACAACAACAGTAACGATAACAACAACAACAACAACAAGAACAACAAAAAACTTGTCGATATTTGTAGTTACTTGTAGACTCCTCATCTTATCTGTAGTTTATCTAATAAAGATTTCATATGGTTTGGAGATTTGCTTTTGCAATTTTTATTTGTTGTTGATGTAGTTGAAATTTGCTAAATACGCAAACGTGCAAATACTTAGGTGTGGTATATAACTAGAAAATAAAAAAAAAAAAAAAATAGAAACATTTGTATTTGAATGTTGCACATTTATGCACATATTTATTTATATTCAAATGTTTGCATTATGATGCATAAAGCCATAATAAAAATATTTAAGAAAAAAAAAACTTTCCCAAAAAATTTTTTCTTACACTTAGTACAAGTAACTAAAAGATTTGTTTTGCTTTATCACGATGACGATCATCATAGATATTTTATTTATTTTATAAATTTTATTTATAAATATTTATCGCTTTTGTATTGCATCTCTGTAGAAATGTGTTGGCATCATGATTTTATTATATTTCTATGAATGTTCGTGTGGTGATATGTGTTTTACTACATGCTGTTGCCAGACTTTAAGGCATCAACTCGATGGTATCTTTTTTTGTTACAGCTGTTTTTGTTTGTAGTGATACTTATTCGCTCGTATGCTCGTCTTTGGTTTTTATATCTTTTCCAAGATGCAAATGATGATGAAGACTAATGTGTGTATTGTATGTTGTTTCTTGTAAGTTTTGCTGTATGTAGCAAGCGTTTTCTTACAGCTTAATCAAATAATTTGAAAAAAATCTTTTTTTTTTTGTCTGTTTATTTTCTATTCGATTTTTATTTTCTTAGGTGGTGGTAGTAGTGCTGATGACAATGATATTTGAAGTTTGATAAGATTATCATTGGATATGTTTGAAATTGTTGTTTATTTACAAGAGTCATTGTTAGTTTTAGTAATAAATTGTATTATTGATAAGAATTTGTAAACTAGATGATGATTTTGTGAAAAAAACAACTCTTGATTAATCTAGACTTAAGATTTTAGAAATTTGTTCATAGATCACAGATTAGGAATTTTTACTAGTCTCTGTTCTTTGATAGCGATCGCTCTTCTAATTAATTTGGGTGGCTTTTGGTTCACCAAACACTAAATAAAATAAATGGTAATTCTGTGCATATTGCAATATCCCGGAAAAAAGAGGTGAAATGTATTATCGGCCTTTCTTTGGAATAATTTGGCATGGGGTCGAACCAGAGTACCAAATAATGAGGCACTATAGGGGGCCTTAAACTGCAAGACTTTTTCTGTCTAGTTTTTTTTTTAAACCACTTAGTGGCTGTGGTTTAAAGCCAAATTCGCGGGGAGAGAATGCTTGTTTAAGAGCTGATATATCCTATGCAATATCCCGAGGAAAACAGGTGCTACCAAGACTTCAGTCTGTCGGCATATAATCTGGCACTATAAGGGGTTCGTAGCCTTTAGGACTTTTTCTGGCTAGTTCTTTCTTAAACCGCTTTATGGCTGTGGTTCAAAGCCAAATTCGAGGGGAAAGAATATTGGTTTCAGGACTGATATATCATATGCAAAATATGTCTGGATTCTCTCTACGGTGCTGTTGTCATCTCCACAGATTTCAGTGAGTGATGCCACAGAGTAAACTATGCTGGATTCCTGAACCCATTAAGTATCTTTTTACATAGTAGGACGCCAATAAAGGTTAGGCATTTTCAGGTTGATTCTTGGCCATTCCGTAGATCGTTTTGTATGGTCTGAGAGTGGAACTAATCTTAATCGGTGAGCGATCAGGAAAATTTCCGAGGCTCGACAGAATACTAGTACTTATTTAGTATACGTCTTACTTCTGACAAGTTCTCTAGTGCTGTTGCCTTTTCAACAGGATATATACTGCATCATGCTACGCTACTAGGTTAAGACCTATCTCTTTACTTATCGGGTCACTTATTGGATTTGAATTGATTTTGGAAACTCCTACATTCTTTGTCACACTATCTCGACATAACGGGGGCTACAGGAGTTGCAGGGGAGAATGGTAGACCGTTCTCAAGTCAACTCAGTGGATGAAAAAGACCACCGTAAATTAAGGCCCTCATAGCTGGTGTTCAAGTTAAACACTTACACTTTTTAGTCCCAAAAAGCTAAGATTTCATTCTCAGAGAACAGAGGATAAATTTTTGCTTCTAATTCTATTTTCAGAGTGTGCAACACTCTGCTAATCTTCAGATATATTTGGCTGGTATGGGAATATCGATAATATTTGCAGCAACAACTCTTGAATACTTGAATGATAGATTTGAGACGCGTGTTTCCAAGTCTATTTTCGTCTTGCACACTCTGATAACATCAATCTTCTGGTATATTTCAGTGACATGAGAAATTTGGTGTCGCGAAGATAACCAACGGTAAGATTTTGACTGCTATTTATGTTTCATCTATCCGATGTTTCCTTAACAGTGGAAAGAATTGTAGTTTTTAAGTCCATTGTCTCAAACTTATAGATAAACGTCTCAGCAAAAATAAAACGAAATACTTCCAAAAGAATAACATTTATCACCACTTTAAAAGTATCATAACTTCAAAACTAAGTGAATTTTGTACCCATCTGTGGAAGTGATGTTTATTGACTTTCAAAGAAGCGAATAGAATCCAATTTTGTTTAAAATTGAAGGTCTTTTGTACTGAAAATTTTTCAATAAAATTAGTTGTATTCTATAATATGTATTACAATTTCACTTCCTAACAACTTCTAAAAAGAGGAAATAAAAATTACTTCCTGAGAATGACTTCAGATGTAGTGAATTTGGAATCATATAAAAAGAACATCTCTCTAAGCCTCTGTTAGAATCATCACTTAGGTCTGTTTTACCATTTCCATGGAGTAAATTATACTTCTTTTTCGTTTCTTTGGATGTTCTTATTTTGGTGAGCGTAACATCACTTTTCTATATTTCGAGATAATACTGACTGAGACAAAAGTGGTCGTCGGTTCTTGGTATCGTTTGAAGGCAACTTTTAATTGACTCTATATTATTCGATTGTTTAATATATAAATGTTATTCTAATGTTTAATATCGATTTCTATTAGACAACTGTTAAAGACTACGATTTTAATGGATTATTATATACAGCAACTACGATAGTGATTACCTTTTATAATAGTTTAAAATTTGTCATATCAGAGAATTTGACCAATTGTCCAAAACTTTGGTATCAGTTGAAGATAGCGCCGACTACTTATAAAATGGTCATATGCTCAACATAAGGCATTACATCGCATTCATTCAAGAAGTCCAAAGCTTAAGATTAACTAACTGCAAAACTCTCGATAAAAACCAGGAATCAACTGAATTCCTTAAAACGTAGACTTCGATGAACTGCTAACTTTACCATTTTATACAGCGGGTTCATTCGATTTGGATCTTAAAAAGATCAGAGAAACTACTTTATTTACTTTGAAAAAAACCATACCTAATATATACGAAAAATGTCGTACATTGTACGACATGCTTTGTAGTTTCGCACCACAAAATTGTTTTGTAATATATACGAAATTGTAGGAAATATGTTTGTATAATGCAAAATAATTTTATATAATTTAAGAAATAATTTGTTTATTTTACGAATAAATTATATTTGTAATTTTTTAAATATTTTTGTAATATAATAAAAATTGTGAAATTTACGAAATAATGAAATTATTTTTTGTAAAATAAAACAATGTTACATAAAAAATATATTATGACAGGTTTTCGTACATTCGTAAAATTAGGGTTTTATTAAATAATATTTCGTATTATACACGAAATTTTTGTATATATTACGAAAAAAGTAGTTATGAATTATTTTCAGTGTACTTTTTACTAGAATTGGGCTACCAAATTAAAATGTCCATTCAAATTTAACCGCATAAGCATTGCTACAAAATTTACTATAATTTTACAAATTAACTACACTGGTACGAATTTCTTAAGCAGACATTACATTCATCTCTTCTAGGAATACAAAAAAATAATATTTTTTAATAAAATAACTAACCCTATCTAACGTCTGTATGGATTTCATGTTAAAAAATTGTCACATTTCATATCAATTTGCATTCTCATGTTTTTCAAGTGGGCAGGGCTGAGTATTCTAGGATTTAACTTGTTTAATGAATTCTTCTTTACTTTAAACTACTATAGCGGCATAAATCAAATGATTCACATGAGAACACAACACAGTGTGATAAACTCAATAATATAATATCTGCTAATCAAAGAATATTTCTACATAAAAATGTCTTTTAATGGAAACTTTTTTCCACTTGATACCTTTTTGCACTTAAAGTACTTTTTACATTTAAAAAATGGTAATACATATATACACATTTTTTTCGTTTAATTTCCAACAAGTTTACGTTAACGTCTTCACTTCTATTAAGTACATTGGATTTTAATTTTTACTTAAAATATAGCTTTAGTTCATCATCATCATCATATTATGGCACCAAAGTTGACAATATACACTCATATATTAGATATTCAATATTCAAAGCTTCAAGAGGTGTTAAGTAAATAACACTAAATCAATGGGATATCGATTTTCATGCATACACTAATGTCTGGAAACTCGCTAACACTTACATATGTATATAAAATATATGAATCCAGATGTATGGAATAGAATGGGCCCTTGTTGCAAAAGATGAACAAAAAATGAATAGAGTTTTTAAAGAAGTCATCTTAACCACAACCTACACAAATATGTATGTTGAAGGAAATCGTACTCTTATATATTCATAGGAATATAGATTAAATATATGTATTGAAAAAGAAGTTATTTTTATGTAAAATTACACTAGAGCTTAAAATAATTCCATATGTTGTCTCTGTTACTATGGTATGACAAACAAGTGGGTTTTGTTTTTTTTTTATCCTGAAATGTGAAAATTTAATAACTTTAGTTTGTCGAGGTACCCTACTTGGAGAAAATTTTTAAAAAATATATGTATTAGAATCATCAGTTATTTCTAATAACTGTTTCTGTCGACAGCTTTATCAAGAGGCTGTATAAAACATATTTTTAAAATCGACGATTTGCGGACTGTATATAGGGTATAACGACTTTGATTAACTCTTTTATATAGTCGATGATCAATTCAGGAACTTTAACCCTTGATGGACTGTTAAAGATAAAATTTTGTCTACATTTATCAACTATGAAAACCACATTTGAATTCCGAAACTTAAGTTCTATATTAGGACTTTGATCAGATGCCTAAGATTACCCCTTAATACCGATATTTTGTTCGGGTAAACAGCAATTTCGCCGACAATTGGAGCGGATGCAAAGACAGTTTAATAGTGGACTTAACATAATAGGTGAGTTAACATAGAGGTGAGTGCTTCTTTCAATTTCTTAACAAAGCCCATCCTTCTTCAAACGGTGTTTAACGTGACGATTTCGGTAGGATACTAATATAAACAGCATTTCGGTGGGATAGTTCCGAACAAGGTATTGAAGCTACCACTTAAGTGAAAAGCTATTTTAACATTATATAACCATAGGTTACTAAGAGGTAGTAAAATTGCTAGTCCAAAGTAGACATGACATACATTAACTCCTTAAGTGAACTAGTCCAAGGAGGTCAATGTATAACAGTGAACTAAACTATTATGTGAACATTAGATAAGATGGAGACAATCGTCATTCCATAGGTTACTAAGAGGTAGTCAAAATGCTAGTCCAAGGTAGACATGAAATAAGTAAACTAGTCCAAGGAGGACAATACATAACCGTGAACAAAACTATTATGTGAAACCACTGAATTAATTAAAAAACATTAAACGAATGATTCCCCATCCGCATTACTTGGAGATGCTAATGTGGGGAATATCATCGCTATTTCTTACAAAGAGTATATTGGTATGAATCTATGTATATATATATATATATGAAAGTGAATGTGTGTTTGAATGTTAGTTCGTTTGACTTTATATCTAAAGCTAAACGGCTGGTCCGATTTTTTCTGAAATTTTCCTGTATGACTGGAAGGAACTAATTCTTACTTTAATATTTCAAGTGGGCGACATGCCACGCTTACATTAGAAATAAGCGTTAAAAGTTTTATCTCAGGAACTGTAAGAGTTAGATTCCTCAAATTGAAATTGAAATCAAATTTATTATTCATTGCAGACTTTTGGTTAAGTCTAGCTAGTCCTGTTGGATTTGGATGATGTATTCGTAAATAACAGTTGTGGTCACTACTTCTAAATAGAGACTTCTTTTCATTAAAGATTTAACTTTGGAGAACTGTTTACAATTATTTAAAGCAGTCAACGTCAATAAAAACAGCAAAAGTTCAGATTATGCAAAAATAAATTTTACAGAACTAATTAATAGTGTAAAACTACCTTTCCATTTGTGTATCCTGTTTCTAACACAGTGACAAACTTAACACTCAACCCCTTTCCTACAGATAGGACGTAACATAAAAATAGCTTAATATTTAAAAAATCAAGTGTAGGTTTATTAAGGTAAGGTTAGTTTTCTTAATACAAATAAATATTTCTCTTATAATAAAACTATACATGTAAAATAAACGGCGAATAATAATAATACTCTAGTATTCCTAGAGTACTATAATAATAGTCATATAAGTATAAAGACATTTTGCACGTAGAATTATCATAAAATAGCATGCGATATTGTCTGAATGCATATAGATTTCTTATAGTGAACTATAATAAAAATAGCAATTGACAGAATGACAGCTATAAAAATGGGTGACATGTATGGAAGTTAAACAAAAAACGAACAACAAGAAAAAAAATATAAATAACAATCCTCAATAATTTACGCTATAAATTGATAATAAATGAAAAAAAGAGCTTTTATAGCAACAAAGCAAAAAAAAAAAACACTAGCAAGAATTTTATACACATGCTGTAACCGCAAAGATCAATGATCTTTTTCATTCATAAAATAAAAAAAAATATTTTTAATCACATTTTTGTTGTGATGAAAAGCTTTAATTCATTCATTTTAAAATAAAACTTAACAGACATAATACTGATACACGTTAAATCGTGCACGTCTAAGACGTTTTTTTTTGGTTAAACCTTTTATTTAAATCATTTTAATAAAACAAAAGTTTTAACCATAAATAGTCTGAAAAATATAGGTCAAACCTAAATGAACCACCACTACCACAGGCACACAAGCGATAGACCAAAAATACAACAACAACAATAAAAAATACAAGCCGCAAGTAACATCAGTTAACGCCCGCTTGAATGAATGGAAAAAATTGGCTGGCTGACTGGCTGCTACTTTAGCTGCAGTCTCTGTACCTCCTTCTTCAGCCCTCCTCCTTCTCTACATCCTCCTACACTTACTTGCACGTAAGAGAAAAATGTTTGCGGTTGGTTATGATGGGTTTCATTTTAACCAAATACCAGAACTACTGCGATGACAACGTCTGATTTTGTAATTTTAAACAATGAAGGAGATTTTTTTAATTTTTTATTATTTTTTTTTTTTACTCCACATTCATATTTTAAGCGGTTGTTGTTATAATTTGTATTAAATGTGTTGTTGATGTTAACCGCAGCTACCGCCAGTTTAGGTTGCTGCAGCGTTGCATGTTTTTATCTGTGTGGTGCTTTTACTGGTAATAAAGCTGTCGGCATATTTTCGAAATTTTGACTATCAAATCATAAGAAAGATTTGGGAATATTGAAGAAATCAATAATGAATGTGAACAGAGTACTGTGGGGTTAAAATGCCCGAAAAGCTTTAAAGGTATTCTATTACAAATCAAAAATTGTTGGGCTAAAATGATCAAAAAGCTTTAAATGTATGGAACTACAAAAAAGACTATAGTTATTTAGTTAGTTAGTTAGTTAGTTAGCTAGTTAGTTAGTTAGTTAGTTAATTAGTTAGATAGTTAGTTAGTTAGTTAGTTAGTTAGCTAGTTAGTTAGTTAGTTAATTAGTTAGATAGTTAGTTAGTTAGTTAGTTAGTTAGTTAGCTAGTTAGTTAGTTAGTTAGTTAATTAGTTAGATAGTTAGTTAGTTAGTTAGTTAGTTAGTTAGTTAGTTAGTTAGTTAGTTAGTTAGTTAGTTAGTTAGTTAGTTAGTTAGTTAGTTAGTTAGTTAGTTAGTTAGTTAGTTAGTTAGTTAGTTAGTTAGTTAGTTAGTTAGTTAGTTAGTTACTTACTTACTTACTTATGTACTTACTTGCTTACTTACTTACTTACTTACTTATGTACTTACTTACATACTTACTTACTTACTTACTTACTTACTTACTTACTTACTTTCTTACTTACTTACTTACTTACTTACTTACTTAGTTAGTTAGTTACTTAATTAGTTTGTTTGTTACAGTTTGCACAAGTTCTTTAACTTTTATAAATATTCGTTAAATATAATTAAATAAATAGTTAGTTAGTTAGTTAGTTAGTTAGTTAGTTAGTTAGTTAGTTAGTTAGTTAGTTAGTTAGTTAGTTAGTTAGTTAGTTAGTTAGTTAGTTACTTACTTACTTACTTATGTACTTACTTACTTACTTACTTACTTACTTACTTACTTATGTACTTACTTACATACTTACTTGCTTACTTACTTACTTACTTACTTACTTACTTACTTGCTTACTTACTTACTTACTTACTTACTTACTTACTTACTTACTTACTTACTTACTTACTTACTTACTTACTTACTTACTTACTTACTTACTTACTTACTTACTTACTTACTTACTTACTTACTTACTTACTTACTTACTTACTTACTTACTTACTTACTTACTTACTTACTTACTTACTTACTTACTTACTTACTTACTTACTTACTTACTTACTTACTTACTTACTTACTTACTTACTTACTTACTTACTTACTTACTTACTTACTTACTTACTTAGTTAGTTAGTTAGTTAGTTACTTAATTAGTTTGTTTGTTACAGTTCGCACAAGTTCTTTAACTTTTATAAATATTCGTTAAATATAAATTATGTTGGAGTTCACCATTAAACTTTAATTAAATTTAATTAATTTGAATTAATTTAATTCAAGCAATTTATTGATAAAAAGTTATTAAAATACTTTGTTATTAAAATCATAACTTATAAAATTACACACAAAATTTAAAAAGACATACAAGATTACATCATGTGGAAAATATACTCAGATAATCACTGCATTCATGATCATAAGTGTAAACATGATAATTAATGTAATATAATTCCCGCTTGGAAAACGATGAAAATCTTTAATTGCATTTAAGTGATTTGGTAGCAATAAAATTTTCTCATCTATATTCACTTTTGTTTCCTACAAATATTGTATTATTAAGTGAATATATAAAAGTCCAATTTCTTGCTAAGCTATAGGTCCTCGTGTAAAAAGCCTTACAACTGTGATCGCGTTTGTTTCTGGCTTTTGTTGAGCAAAAAACTTTATAATATGTAATCACTTTATTTTTCGATTTTTGAATGAAAATATAAAAGTCCATTTTCTGGCTAAACGAGAGGTCCTAGAGCAAAAAGCTTTAAAATCTATGAGCACTTTTGTTTTCTACTAAAACTCGATGTTTTTGTTAAAATATTAAGGTCCATTTTCTGCCTAAATTAGTTGTCCCAAGGCCTAAAACTTTATAATCTCTCATCACTTTTATTTTCTACTAAAACTCAAATTTTGAGTGAAAATATAAAAGTCCATTTTCTGGCTAAACTAGATGTTCTAAAGCGAAAAACTTTAAAATCTGTGATCACTTTTGTTTCCTAATAAATCTCGATTTTTAGTGAAAATAATAAAGTCCTAGAGCAAAAAGCTTTAAAATCTGTGATCACTTTTGTTTCATGCTAAAAGTCGATTTCTGAGTGACAATATAAAAGTCCACTTTCTGGCTAAACTAGAGGTCTTAGAGCAAAAAGCTTTAATGTCTGTAATCACTTTTGTGATACCTCTAATCACTTTTGTTTCCTATCAAAATTACGTTTTTGAGTGAAACTATAAAAGTTCTTTATTGAAATAACTTTTTTATGATCGCCCCAACCTAACCTAAAGTCGTGTCGTTGTAGGGTGTCATACATTACGACCTATACTATTATACTTGTATCTTCTTTAGCCCGAGCCAAAAGATGATTAAGTTGCCTTAATGTTTAAAGATCGATAGATTTCTATTTGACAGACCCCACCTTAAGTTTTTATTATTTTTTTCTTTCCTTAAATTTAAGTTAAAGAAAAATAAACAAACATTGGGTTGTTACTGTGCCAACATAAAACATAACTCTTGTTAAAGACAACAGAAATAAAAATCAATGAAAAATCATGTTGCATCCACACAAAAAAAAAGGAAAGAAGTAAGTAGTAGTAGTAGTGGAGAAGTTATATGTTGCAGTAGAGAACAGTATTAGGCACATAAGTTATTTGTTGAAATTAAGAGTTATAAAAGTTGCATTGACTTGGTTGAAATAAGTCGCGTCATTATTCTTACAGCTGCAGACACTCATCCACAAAGGTCGAGTTTGAAACGTTATGTTTCGGATTCCAGGCCAACAACGAATACCAGGAAATACTTTCGCAAACTTTCTTGTCAAAGTGAGTTCCACACTATCAAGAGAGTATGCTGTCATCGGTATACCGCTTTCAACCTCCAAACGCTCCATTCGTGATAAGCATTATCAAAACCTACAGTTAAATTCCCAAAGATCCCAAGGGGGATCACTTCTGCAAAAGCTATTACGAAGAGAAGCATGCAGGAAGTACTATCCTGTCCTAGCTGATCATAGATTGAATCTGCTAGGTAGCACTTCAGGATCTATCAGAGGTTTATATCGGTAATATACAGTCGTGACATCTGCAGAAGCTATTACGAAGAGAAGCAAGTAGGAAGTATTATCCTGTCCTAGCTGATCATAGATTGAATCTGCTAGGTAACACTTAAGGATCTGTCAGGATCAGAAAAGTAAATGTCTTCAGTCGTGGGATAAACTGATTTGGAAAGGTATCTGGAGTTATTTGTTTGGTTTGATTCCATACTATAAGATTATTTTAATCAGAAATGACTTCTGCATAAGCTGTTACGAAGAGAAGTAAGAAGTAAGTATTACCCCGTCCTAGCTGATCATAGATTGAATCTGCTAGGTAGCTCAAAAGAATCTATCAGAGGTTTATATCCGAAATATGGATTTCTTCATTCGTGGGATAAACTGATTTGGAAAAGAATCTAGAGTTATTTGGTTGGTTTGGTTCCATATAAGAAGATTAAACTTAATCAAAAATGACTTCTACACAAGCTGTTACGAAGAGAAGTAAGAAGTATTACCCCGTCCTAGCTGATCATAGATTGAATATGTTATCCGAAAGATGAATTTTTCAGTCGTGAGATAAACTGTTTTGTAAAAGAATCCAGAGTTATTTAGTTAAAGTGACATGTCGTAATATCCATGAAACGTTGTGACACACCAAAAAGTGTCCATGGGCATTATGACAATTCTTAAAAGTGTCAGAATATCCATGGACAATGTGACACATTTTTAAACAGATGTGTCTTGGAGAATTTGTTAAGAATTTAAGAAATTGAAACTTTTATTCCCAAAAAATAGTCCAAAAAGAATGGCTTCTAAATTTTGATGTATGTTGCATTTCGGATTCCTTTAAAAAAGTGTCCTTGATAGCCGGTCATAGGGCCAAGGGGTTTTAAATTCTGGAAAATTTTTGGAAACCGGCTTCCTTAAATTTGGCATTTTTTTACTAAAATACTCTTTTAAATCCATGAACTTTAAGTCATTTTGCTTATAGACAATGTGACACTTTTAAAAGTGCCATGGACAATATGACTCAATTAAATCATAATTTATGTCCATGGACATTCTGTGACTGGAGATTATGACACGCCATCGTTAAAGTGTAATAATATGCTAATCCTTATCCGTACTTGAATCAAGTTCTTATGACTCAACTAGATGTGCCATAACATCCATGGACACTTAAGACCCGAATCATTCTAAACAGAACTTTTAACTACGAAAACTTTCTAATTGTCCCCCATATTTCAAACATCGTTTGTACCTCACAGTTTTTGAAGAAAATTAACAAGAAGTATAGAGACAGACAGACAGACAGACAGACAGAAAGTTAAGGAAGAAAAGAAGCAGAGTACAAAAAATCACTAACCTCCTCTTAACTAGAAGAAGTTGTCTTGGGTTAATTGCAATTGAAGTGGAAAATAACAGTTGCCTTAATTTTCATTTCTTCAACATAAAGTGGGAATAGTCTAAAGAGAGATGCACAATTTTTGATTACAAACGACATTTTCATGTTATTTAGCGGAAAAAATTAAACCATGAAAAAAATCTAAAAAAGAAATAAATACAAAGTCTAAGCGAATTTGCTAAAGTCAACAATTTAATTGTTGATTAAAGTTTTTTTCCTTATTCAAGTATTTATTTAATTTTTTTTCTTTCGCTATACCCTCCCCCCAAACCATTTGTAACTAGCGGGTTCTAGGAAAAGAAAACAACACTAAATTGTTAAGAAAAAAATAAATATGTAAAAAAGAAACAAAACAATTCATTTTACATTTTAATGAATCTTAACAAACGTCTACGAGTTGTGTGTGATCACAGGATTCCTGTAGAAAAGTTTGGTGGTGAAGGGATTTTTTTTTTATTTTTAATTTTTTTTCAATTGTATTTTCATCATCATCGACATCGTCATAGGTTATGCTTAATTGACTTTAAATACTTCAAAAACAGCACCCACACACATTGTGGAATCAAATTGATTGAATCGTATAGTACGAGTGCCAGTACATGACTTCAAATAGCATGAGTTTAACTACGAATAAGTTGAGGTTGGTTGGTTGGTGGTAGATTGATTTCCGCCAGCACATTACTAAAACACAGCAACCAAAAAAAAAAGAACAACAACTTCAACATCAAAGCAACAAATTTTTCTACAAAATCTAAAATGAATCACAATTCATTGGTATTGTTTTGACAATTAACAACAAAAACAATTCGATCTATGATAAAGTGTGATATGCCATAGTCTCTTACTATGGATTGCATTCAATTCAATACAAATGGCTAGATGATTGGATGGTTGTATGACTGGTTGGATGGCTGGCTGACTGACTGACTGCCTGGGAGATGAAGCAATGAAAACAATGGTTTTTAACAACTCAACAACTTTTAGGTTTAATTTATTTTTTTTCTTTTATATTTTAGATTTATTTATTCCCATTAACTTGAAAAGATCAATATTATTGAAGTTATTTATTAAAGAGGGTTTAATATTTTTTGTTTTTATATAGGAAGTTATTTCCCATATGTTGGATATTATTTTGAGAAGAACCTGTATGTTTATTTGGTGGTTGTTATGGTTCATTAATTTATAATTTTATTTATCTCTCTATTTATTCAGAATGATAATGCACTATATCTTAGTTCCGTTGACCCTTAAGGGCACTTTATTTGTTAGTTTTATGACATTAAGCGTTTAATTGTTGGAAAATTTTGGTGTTAAAAGCTATTTTGTTAGGGAAATTTTAATTTTTTTTAAATTGCTGTCATAAACCCTTTTTATGATAATGTTTTCACAATATCATAAAACGCAAAATAACCCTCTATATAGTTGTCTAAGGGCTAATATGATATTATATGTTTGTGCCCGCAAAAGTACAACACTATTAGTCCCTGCCATCGTAAAGTGCATTACGACGAAAATGTGTCTGATATGCAACATAATCCAAGAACATAGAGGCATTACTACTAACTTTGTTTGGCCTCAAATTAAAGATAATAATAAATATTGGTTTCAGCAGGATGGACTACCATTGTATTACGGGTCACCTCGAGAGCCGCTATAGAAGAGAGCAGTCAAGATCAATTCATTTATAATGAAATGAGATATTCTAAAGATTGAACTAGTATTCATAAACAATTGAGCTGATGGGATGAGTGCAAAGCCAACCTGGAAGCAGTAAACATAGCAGAACCATAGATCAAATAGTCCACTGACTAATGTCTGACTTATTCACCAAATCAAAGATATATAAGACAAAATTTATTCTAATTATACACGCCTGGTACCAAATTGACATCAAGGTGTTTATAATTTATCAATAACATCCGTTATTAAATTATATATGCGGATAATTCTCAAATCAACAACAAAAATATAAGAAGCACGACAATTTAAGAAAAAAGAAAGTGAAAACATGTCAAACAGAACTTCAAGTTGTCGAAATGACGATGAGTCGTTGTTGAATACACAATAATGCGCATTCAAAGCGACACAATGTGTAATCGAAATTCATTGATGTAATGACAACAATGCGATAAGACTATAGATATTTTAAATTTCAAAACTATCATATTTCTTAGTTTACAAAATTTCATTAGAATCGGATAAACCGCTCAGAAGTTATATTCATTCTCACACTTTTTCTAGGATTGCTATGTGCAGAAGTATATATTTGATTTTAACGGATAATTTTAAAGTGAACAGATGACTGCGAATGATAATAAACAAGCCGAGGAGCTATCCAGAATGGAATCTGCTTTATTACAACCTCCGTGGGTATTTTTTAAATTAGTACTTTTATTTAGGATTTTCTTAAAAAGTTTAAAAATAGATCGAATAATCAATGTAGGAGGACCAAGTTAATTTGGTCATCTCATAATGCCAAAAACACAATTCAAAAGTTTTAAGATAGATCAAATAATTAAGGCATACGTAAAGGGGCCAGGTTAAAATGATCGTCTCTCGATGCCAAAAGCACAAGGCAATATAAAACCCCTAATAATTGGGGTCTCCCGAAATCGTTTGGACTTGAAATCCTCTTCAATGAAACCAATGTCCTGCCTTAGCGGTTAAGTGTTATATATTTTTGGCCAAACTTTTACATAAATTGTTTAAGTGAATGAAATGATTGCTATTTCGGAGATTCACAGTTATTTTGAGACTTTTATTTTTTTACTCAGAGAATAAAACTTATTTACTTATCTTCATTTTTCGCTCAGAAAATAATAGTTATTATGCGATTTTTATATTTTGTTCGCAAAATAACAGTTATTTTCAGATTTTTATTTTTTACTTAGAAAATAATAATTAATTGTTGAGCTTTATTTTTTCTTACAATGTACAGAAAATGTCTAACAACGGTCTCAATTTACAAAATTTTATCTTGCAATATTGTAATGCTTTTTCTGACAACGTTGCAACAAGGCAAATCTGTGATCACTTTTTTTCATACTAATAACCGATATTTTGAGTGAAAACATAAAAGTCCGTTTTTCTCGAAAACGGTAAGAGATACAGCAAAAACAAGGCAAATCTGTAATCACTTTTAATTCATACTAAAAACCAATATATTTAGTGAAAACATAAAAGTCCATTTTTCTCGAAAACGGTAAGAGATACAGCAAAAACAAGGCAAATCTGTGATCACTTTTATTTCATACTAAAAACCGATATTTTGAGTGAAAACATAAAAGTCCGTTTTTCTCGAAAACGGTAAGAGATACAGCAAAAACAAGCCAAATCTGTGATCACTTTTATTTCATAGTAAAAACTGATATTTTGAGTAAAAACATAAAAGTCTGTTGTTCTCGAAAACGGTAAGAGGTACAGCAAAAACAAGGCAAATCTGTGATCACTTTTATTTCATACTAAAAACCGATAATTTGAGTGTAAACATAAAAATCTGTTTTTCTCGAAAACGGTAAGAGATACAGCAAAAACAAGCGAAATCTGTGATCACTTTTATTTCATACTAAAAACCAATATTTTGAGTGAAAACATAAAAGTCCGTTTTTCTCGAAAACGGTAAGAGATACAGCAAAAACAAGGCAAATCTGTCATCACTTTAATTTCATACTAAAAACCGATATTTTGAGTGAAAACATGTGAAATAAACGGTAAGAGATACAGCAAAAACAAGGCAAATCTGTGATCACTTTTATTTCATACTAAAAACCGATATTTTGAGTGTATCTCTTACCGTTTTTCTCGAAAACGGTAAGAGATATAGCAAAAACAAGCCAAATCTGTGTTCACTTTTATTTCATACTAAAAACCGATATTTTGAGTGAAAACATAAAAGTCCGTTTTTCTCGAAAACGGTAAGAGATATAGTAAAAACAGGACAAATGTATGATCACTTTAATTTCATACTAAAAACCGATATTTTGAGTGAAAACATAAAAGTCCGTTTTTCTCAAAAACGGTAAGAGATACAGGAAAAACAAGCCAAATGTGTGATAACTTTTATTTCATACTAAAAACCGATATTTTGAGTGAAAACATAAAAGTCCATTTTTCTCGAAAACGGTAAGAGATACAGCAAAAACAAGTGAAATCTGTGATCACTTTTTTTCATACTAAAAACCAATATTTTGAGTGAAAACATAAAAGTCCAGTTTTCTCGAAAACGGTAAGAGGTACAGCAAAAACAAGCCAAATCTGTGTTCACTTTTATTTCATACTAAAAACCGATATTTTGAGTGAAAACATAAAAGTCCGTTTTTCTCGAAAACGGTAAGAGATATAGCAAAAACAGGACAAATCTGTGATCACTTTAATTTCATACTAAAAACCGATATTTTGAGTGAAAACATAAAAGTCCATTTTTCTGTGATCACTTTTATTTCATAATAAAAACCGATATTTTGAGTGAAAACATAAAAGTCCGTTTTTCTCGAAAACGGTAAGAGATACAGCAAAAACAAGGCAAATCTGTAATCACTTTAAACATAAAAGTCCGTTTTTCTCGAAAACCGTAAAAGATATAGCAAAAACAAAACAAATCTGTAATCACTTTAATTTCATACTAAAAACCGATATTTTGAGTGAAAACATAAAAGTCCGTTTTTCTCGAAAACGGTAAGAGATACAGCAAAAACAAGGCAAATCTGTGATCACTTTAATTTCATACTAAAAACCGATATTTTGAGTGAAAACATAAAAGTCCGTTTTTCTCGAAAACGGTAAGAGATACAGCAAAAACAAGCGAAATCTGTGATCACTTTTATTTCATACTAAAAACTGATATTTTGAGTGAAAACATAAAAGTCCGTTTTTCTCGAAAACGGTAAGAGAAACAGCAAAAACAGGCGAAATCTGTGATCACGTTTATTTCACACTAAAAACCAATATTTTGAGTGAAAACATAAAAGTCCATTTTTCTCGAAAACGGTAAGAGATACAGCAAAAACTAGGCAAATCTGTGATCACTTTTATTTCATACTAAAAACCAATATTTTGTGTGAAAACATAAAAGTCCGTTTTTCTCGAAAACGGTAAGAGATACAGCAAAAACAAGCGAAATCTGTGATCACTTTTATTTCATACTAAAAACCGATATTTTGAGTGAAAACATAAAAGTCAATTTTTCTCGAAAACGGTAAGAGATACAGCAAAAACAAGCCAAATCTGTGATCACTTTAATTTCATACTAAAAACCGATATTTTGAGAGAAAACATAAACGTCCGGTTTTCTCGAAAACGGTAAGAGATACAGCAAAACCAAGCGAAATCTGTGATCACTTTAATTTCATACTAAAAACCGATATTTAGGAAAATCTGTGATCACTTTAATTTCATACTAAAAACCGATATTTTGAGTGAAAACATAAAAGTCCGTTTTTCTCGAAAACGGTAAGAGATACAGCAAAAACAAGTGAAATCTGTGATCACTATTATTTCATACTAAAAACCGATATTTTGAGTGAAAACATAAAAGTCCATTTTTCTCGAAAACGGTAAGAGATACAGCAAAAACAAGGCAAATCTGTGATCACTTTAATTTCATACTAAAAACCGATATTTTGAGTGAAAACATAAAAGTCCGTTTTTCTCGAAAACGGTAAGAGATACAGCAAAAACAAGGCAAATCTGTGATCACTTTAATTTCATACTAAAAACCGATATTTTGAGTGAAAACATAAAAGTCCGTTTTTCTCGAAAACGGTAAGAGATACAGCAAAAACAAGCGAAATCTGTGATCACTTTATTTTCATACTAAAAACCGATATTTTGAGTGAAAACATAAAAGTCCGTTTTTCTCGAAAACGGTAAGAGATACAGCAAAAACAAGCGAAATCTGTGATCACTTTTATTTCATACTAAAAACCGATATTTTGAATGAAAACATAAAAGTCCGTTTTTCTCGAAAACGGTAAGAGATACAGCAAAAACAAGCGAAATCTGTGATCACTTTTATTTCATACTAAAACCTATATTTTGAGTGAAAACATAAAAGACCATTTTTCTCGAAAACGGTAAGAGATACAGCAAAAACAAGCGAAATCTGTGATCACTTTTATTTCATACTAAAAACCGATATTTTGAGTGAAATCATAAAAGTCCGTTTTTCTCGAAAACGCTAAAAGATACAGCAAAAACAAGCGAAATCTGTGATCACTTTTATTTCATACTAAAAACCGATATTTTGAGTGAAAACATAAAAGTCCGTTTTTCTCGAAAACGGTAAGAGATACAGCAAAAACAAGCGAAATCTGTGATCACTTTTATTTCATACTAAAAACCGATATTTTGAGTGAAAACATAAAAGTCCGTTTTTCTCGAAAACGGTAAGAGATACAGCAAAAACAAGAAAATCTGTGATCACTTTATTTCATACTAAAAACCGATATTTTGAGTGAAAACATAAAAGTCCGTTTTTCTCGAAAACGGTAAGAGATACAGCAAAAACAAGCGAAATCTGTGATCACTTTATTTCATACTAAAAACCGATATTTTGAGTGAAAACATAAAAGTCCGTTTTTCTCGAAAACGGTAAGAGATACAGCAAAAACAAGCAAATCTGTGATCACTTTAATTTCATACTAAAAACCGATATTTTGAGTGAAAACATAAAAGTCCGTTTTTCTCGAAAACGGTAAGAGATACAGCAAAAACAAGCAAATCTGTGATCACTTTAATTTCATACTAAAAACCGATATTTTGAGTGAAAACATAAAAGTCCGTTTTTCTCGAAAACTATAAGAGATACAGCAAAAACAAGCGAAATCTGTGATCACTTTATTTTTCATACTAAAAACCGATATTTTGAGTGAAAACATAAAAGTCCGTTTTTCTCGAAAACTATAAGAGATACAGCAAAAACAAGCGAAATCTGTGATCACTTTTATTTCATACAAAAAACGATATTTTGAGTGAAAACATAAAAGTCCGTTTTTCTCGAAAACGGTAAGAGATACAGCAAAAACAAGCGAAATCTGTGATCACTTTATTTCATACTAAAAACCGATATTTTGAGTGAAAACATAAAAGTCCGTTTTTCTCGAAAACGGTAAGAGATACAGCAAAAACAAGCGAAATCTGTGATCACTTTTATTTCATACTAAAAACCGATATTTTGAGTGAAAACATAAAAGTCCGTTTTTCTCGAAAACGGTAAGAGATATAACAAAAACAAGACAAATCTGTGATCACTTTTATTTCATACTAAAAACCGATATTTTGAGTGAAAACATAAAAGTCCGTTTTTCTCGAAAACTATAAGAGATACAGCAAAAACAAGCGAAATCTGTGATCACTTTTATTTCATACTAAAACCGATATTTTGAGTGAAAACATAAAAGTCCGTTTTTCTCGAAAACTATAAGATACAGCAAAAACAAGCGAAATCTGTGATCACTTTTATTTCATACTAAAAACCGATATTTTGAGTGAAAACATAAAAGTCCGTTTTTCTCGAAAACGGTAAGAGATACAGCAAAAACAAGCGAAATCTGTGATCACTTTATTTTCATACTAAAAACCGATATTTTGAGTGAAAACATAAAAGTCCGTTTTTCTCGAAAACTATAAGATACAGCAAAAACACGAAATCTGTGATCACTTTTATTTCATACTAAAAACCGATATTTTGAGTGAAAACATAAAACCGTTTTTCTCGAAAACGGTAAGAGATACAGCAAAAACAAGCGAAATCTGTGATCACTTTATTTCATACTAAAAACCGATATTTTGAGTGAAAACATAAAAGTCCGTTTTTCTCGAAAACGGTAAGAGATACAGCAAAAACAAGCGAAATCTGTGATCACTTTTATTTCATACTAAAAACCGATATTTTGAGTGAAAACATAAAAGTCCGTTTTTCTCGAAAACGGTAAGAGATACAGCAAAAACAAGGAAATCTGTGATCACTTTATTTCATACTAAAAACCGATATTTTGAGTGAAAACATAAAAGTCCGTTTTTCTCGAAAACTATAAGAGATACAGCAAAAACAAGCGAAATCTGTGATCACTTTTATTTCATACTAAAAACCGATATTTTGAGTGAAAACATAAAAGTCCGTTTTTCTCGAAAACTATAAGAGATACAGCAAAAACAAGCGAAATCTGTGATCACTTTTATTTCATACAAAAACCGATATTTTGAGTGAAAACATAAAAGTCCGTTTTTCTCGAAAACTATAAGAGATACAGCAAAAACAAGCCAAATCTGTGATCACTTTTATTTCATACCAAAAACCGAAAACCAAGCGAAATCTGTGATCATTTTTATTTCATACTAAAAACCGATATTTTGAGTGAAAACATAAAAGTCCGTTTTTCTCGAAAACTATAAGAGATACAGCAAAAACAAGCGAAATCTGTGATCACTTTTATTTCATACTAAAAACCGATATTTTGAGTGAAAACATAAAAGTCCGTTTTTCTCGAAAACTATAAGAGATACAGCAAAAACAAGCGAAATCTGTGATCACTTTTATTTCATACTAAAAACCGATATTTTGAGTGAAAACATAAAAGTCCGTTTTTCTCGAAAACGGTAAGAGATACAGCAAAAACAAGCGAAATCTGTGATCACTTTTATTTCATACTAAAAACCGATATTTTGAGTGAAAACATAAAAGTCCGTTTTTCTCGAAAACTATAAGAGATACAGCAAAAACAAGCCAAATCTGTGATCACTTTTATTTCATACTAAAACCGATATTTTGAGTGAAAACATAAAAGTCCGTTTTTCTCGAAAACTATAAGAGATACAGCAAAAACAAGCGAAATCTGTGATCACTTTTATTTCATACCAAAAACCGAAAACCAAGCGAAATCTGTGATCATTTTTATTTCATACTAAAAACCGATATTTTGAGTGAAAACATAAAAGTCCGTTTTTCTCGAAAACGTTAAGAGATACAGCAAAAACAAGCAAATCTGTGATCACTTTAATTTCATACTAAAAACCGATATTTTGAGTGAAAACATAAAAGTCCGTTTTTCTCGAAAACGGTAAGAGATACAGCAAAAACAAGCGAAATCTGTGATCACTTTATTTCATACTAAAAACCGATATTTTGAGTGAAAACATAAAAGTCCGTTTTTCTCGAAAACTATAAGAGATACAGCAAAAACAAGCGAAATCTGTGATCACTTTTATTTCATACTAAAAACCGATATTTTGAGTGAAAACATAAAAGTCCGTTTTTCTCGAAAACGGTAAGAGATACAGCAAAAACAATCTGTGATCACTTTAATTTCATACTAAAAACCGATATTTTGAGTGAAAACATAAAAGTCCGTTTTTCTCGAAAACTATAAGAGATACAGCAAAAACAAGCGAAATCTGTGATCACTTTTATTTCATACTAAAAACCGATATTTTGAGTGAAAACATAAAAGTCCGTTTTTCTCGAAAACGGTAAGAGATACAGCAAAACACAGGAAATCTGTGATCACTTTTATTCATACTAAAAACCGATATTTGAGTGAAAACATAAAAGTCCGTTTTTCTCGAAAACTATAAGAGATACAGCAAAAACAAGCGAAATCTGTGATCACTTTATTTCATACTAAAAACCGATATTTTGAGTGAAAACATAAAAGTCCGTTTTTCTCGAAAACTATAAGAGATACAGCAAAAACAAGCGAAATCTGTGATCACTTTATTTTCATACTAAAAACCGATATTTTGAGTGAAAACATAAAAGTCCGTTTTTCTCGAAAACGTAAGAATATAGCAAAAACAAGCAAATCTGTGATCACTTTTATTTCATACTAAAAACCGATATTTTGAGTGAAAACATAAAAGTCCGTTTTTCTCGAAAACTATAAGAGATACAGCAAAAACAAGCGAAATCTGTGATCACTTTTATTTCATACTAAAAACCGATATTTTGAGTGAAAACATAAAAGTCCGTTTTTCTCGAAAACGTATAGAGATACAGCAAAAACAAGCAAATCTGTGATCACTTTTATTTCATACTAAAAACCGATATTTTGAGTGAAAACATAAAAGTCCGTTTTTCTCGAAAACTATAAGAGATACAGCAAAAACAAGCGAAATCTGTGATCACTTTTATTTCATACTAAAAACCGATATTTTGAGTGAAAACATAAAAGTCCGTTTTCTCGAAAAACGGTAAGAGATACAGCAAAAACAAGCAAATCTGTGATCACTTTAATTTCATACTAAAACCGATATTTTGAGTGAAAACATAAAAGTCCGTTTTTCTCGAAACGGTAAGATAACAGCAAAAACAAGCGAAATCTGTGATCACTTTTATTTTATACTAAAAAACCGATATTTTGAGTGAAAACATAAAAGTCCGTTTTTCTCGAAAACTATAAGAGATACAGCAAAAACAAGCGAAATCTGTGATCACTTTTATTTCATACTAAAACCTATATTTTGAGTGAAAACATAAAAGTCCGTTTTTCTCGAAAACTATAAGAGATACAGCAAAAACAAGCAAATCTGTGATCACTTTTATTTCATACTAAAAACCGATATTTTGAGTGAAAACATAAAAGTCCGTTTTTCTCGAAAACTATAAGAGATACAGCAAAAACAAGCGAAATCTGTGATCACTTTAATTTTATACTAAAAACCGATATTTTGAGTGAAAACATAAAAGTCCGTTTTTCTCGAAAACGGTAAGAGATACAGCAAAAACAAGCGAAATCTGTGATCACTTTTAATTCATACTAAAACCTATATTTTGAGTGAAAACATAAAAGACCATTTTTCTCGAAAACGGTAATAGATACAGCAAAAACAAGCCAAATCTGTGATCACTTTTATTTCATACCAAAAACCGAAAACCAAGCGAAATCTGTGATCATTTTTATTTCATACTAAAAACCGATATTTTGAGTGAAAACATAAAAGTCCGTTTTTCTCGAAAACGGTAAGAGATACAGCAAAAACAAGCGAAATCTGTGATCACTTTATTTCATACTAAAAACCGATATTTTGAGTGAAAACATAAAAGTCCGTTTTTCTCGAAAACGGTAAGAGATACAGCAAAAATTTGCGAAATCTGTGATCACTTTTATTTCATACTAAAAACCTATATTTTGAGTGAAAACATAAAAGACCATTTTTCTCGAAAACGGTAATAGATACAGCAAAAACAAGCGAAATCTGTGATCACTTTTATTTTATACTAAAAACCGATATTTTGAGTGAAAACATAAAAGTCCGTTTTTCTCGAAAACGGTAAGAGATACAGCAAAAACAAGCAAATCTGTGATCACTTTTAATTCATACTAAAACCTATATTTTGAGTGAAAACATAAAAGACCATTTTTCTCGAAAACGGTAATAGATACAGCAAAAACAAGCCAAATCTGTGATCACTTTTATTTCATACCAAAAACCGAAAACCAAGCGAAATCTGTGATCATTTTTATTTCATACTAAAAACCGATATTTTGAGTGAAAACATAAAAGTCCGTTTTTCTCGAAAACGGTAAGAGATACAGCAAAAACAATCTGTGATCACTTTAATTTCATACTAAAAACCGATATTTTGAGTGAAAACATAAAAGTCCATTTTTCTCGAAAACGGTAAGAGATACAGCAAAAACAAGCGAAATCTGTGATCACTTTAATTTCATACTAAAAACCGATATTTTGAGTGAAAACATAAAAGTCCGTTTTTCTCGAAAACGGTAAGAGATACAGCAAAAACAAGCGAAATCTGTGATCACTTTTATTTCATACTAAAAACCGATATTTTGAGTGAAAACATAAAAGTCCGTTTTTCTCGAAAACGTTAAGAGATACAGCAAAAACATAAAAGTCCGTTTTTCTCGAAAACAGTAAGAGATACAGCAAAAACAAGCGAAATCTGTGATCACTTTTATTTCATACTAAAAACCGATATTTTGAGTGAAAACATAAAAGTCCGTTTTTCTCGAAAACGGTAAGATTTACAGCAAAAACAAGGCAAATCTGTGATCATTTTAATTTCATACTAAAAACCGATATTTTGAGTGAAAACATAAAAGTCCGTTTTTCTCGAAAACGGTAAGAGATACAGCAAAAACAAGCGAAATCTGTGATCACTTTTATTTCACACTAAAAACCGATATTTTGAGTGAAAACATAAAAGTCCGTTTTTCTCGAAAACGGTAAGAGATACAGCAAAAACAAGGCAAATCTGTGATCACTTTAATTTCATACTAAAAACCGATATTTTGAGTGAAAATATAAAAGTCCGTTTTTCTCGAAAACGGTAAGAGATACAGCAAAAACTAGGCAAATCTGTGATCACTTTTATTTCGTACTAAAAACCAATTTTTTGAGTGAAAACACAAAAGTCCGTTTTTCTCGAAAACGGTAAGAGATACAGCAAAAACAAGGCAAATCTGTTATCACTTTAATTTCATACTAAAAACCGATATTTTGAGTGAAAACATAAAAGTCCATAAAACCGATATTTTGAGTGAAAACATAAAAGTCCGTTTTTCTCTAAAACGGTAAGAGATACAGCAAAAACAAGGCAAATCTGTGATCACTTTTATTTCATACTAAAAACCGATATTTTGAGTGAAAACATAAAAGTCCGTTTTTCTCGAAAACAGTAAGAGATACAGCAAAAACAAGCGAAATCTGTGATCACTTTTAATTCATACTGAAACCGATATTTTGAAAACAAGCGAAATCTGTGATCACTTTTATTTCATACTAAAAACCGATATTTTGAGTGAAAACATAAAAGTCCGTTTTTCTCGAAAACGGTAAGAGATACAGCAAAAACAAGCGAAATCTGTGATCACATTTATTTTATACTAAAAACCGATATTTTGAGTGAAAATATAAAAGTCCGTTTTTCTCGAAAACGGTAAAACCGATATTTTGAGTGAAAATATAAAAGTCCGTTTTTCTCGAAAACAGTAAGAGATGCAGCAAAAACAAGGCAAATCTGTGATCTCCTTTATTTCATACTAAAAACCGATATTTTGAGTGAAAACATAAAAGTCCGTTTTTCTCGAAAACGGTAAGAGATACAGCAAAACAAGCGAAATCTGTGATCACTTTTATTTCATACTAAAAACCGATATTTTGAGTGAAAACATAAAAGTCCATTTTTCTCGATATCTCGATGAGATATAGCAAAAACAAGCGAAATCTGTGATCTCTTTTACTTCATACTAAAAACCGATATTTTGAGTGAAAACATAAAAGTCCGTTTTTCTCGAAAACAGCAAAAACAAGCGAAATCTGTGATCACTTTTATTTCATACCAAAAACCGATATTTTGAGTGAAAACATAAAAGTCCGTTTTTCACGAAAACAGAGATACATCAATAAGAAGCGACATCTGTGATCACTTTTATTTCATACAAAAAACCAGGGATTGTAATCATTAAGAGTTTTATTAAAACAGGTTAGAGTGCTATATTCGGCTGTGCCAAATCTTAAATACCATTCACCAGCAAGTTTCTTCTTATTAAAACCCATTTAACTATCTAATTTTTAGATAGCTCGATAAAAGTTTTGTTTCCGTAATGAGGATACTAACATTTATTCATGTGTGGAAATAATTTTTATTAGGCCCAACAAAATTTATATTGAGTTTCTGTTGTGGACCTCAATGAAATATAGGCGTTTAAGTGATTTTCGGAAGTGGACTTTATATGGGAGCTATGACCAATTGTGGACCGATACAAATCTTCATTGGTGACAAAATTTTGTATTTATATCGATATATTTGAGAGAGTTTTTAACGATAAACTAATTTCCGAGAATATATACCTTTGTATGGGGACTATGGGAAATTGTGAATCATTTGTCATGATTTTCAACATACTTGATCCCTGGTAGAAAAAAATGTGTAACTAAATTCATCGAATTACTTATCTGAGAAAAGAGCTGAAGAATTACGAAATAAAACGTAATTTTTTCGAGGTAGTCCGAGATTTTTACTCATAACTTTTTACATCTTCAGCCGATTTTGTTGATTTTCAATACCAAGCTTTTTTTGGTGAATTTGGTTGATGTTCTTGGCTTAATTTTAACGTGAGCGTGTTTTACACAGACAGACGGACATAGCTAAATCGACTCAGAGAGTGATGCTAAGTCGTTTGGTATACTTTAAGGTGGGTATAGGATCAATAAATATAATTCAATGAAATTTGACACATGAACTTTAATGGTACCGTAGACGAAGTCTAATGAAAATAGTTAACATCGGTTCATTATTTTACCTAGCCCCCATACAACTGAATGTGTAATATACTCGTATCTCTTACTTGTTTTCCATTATAACTATCCGGTTAAAAATATTGAGATTTTTAAGAAAAATTTACAATATTCATTAACGAATTCATTTGATTCAATCTTGGGACAAATTCCCACATTATTTACACTTTTTTTTTTGCTTAAGCAATGACAATACTTTTCGCTCATTTTTAAACATTTTCGGGATTTACTGTTACTTAATTTTTTCCATTTGCTAGCTCTTAGGCAAAAAAAAAAAAAAAATAAATGTGACTGTAAGTAAACTTTTTCCATAACTACACTGAAAATAATCCATGCTTAACGTTACAAAAATAAATTTCGTAACTATGAAAATTTCGTGTATAATATGAAATTTAATCAAACCCTTTTCTAATTTTACGAATGCACGAAAACCTGTCGTTTATATTAAGAAACTTTGTTTTATTTTACAAAAATAATTTCGTTACATTAATTTTCGTAACAAAGTTTTTCGTAATGTATGAAAATATTTTTTTTATTTACAAAGTTTCTTTTTTGTAATTAAAAAAATACTTCGTAAATTTCACAATTTTTATTCTAAAATTACGAAAATATTTTAAAAATTACTAAGATAATTTATTCGTAAAAAAACAAATTATTTTTTATAGTATATAAAATTATTTTGCATTGCATACAAAAATATTTCATACAATTTCGTATATATTACGAAACAATTCTGTGGTGTGAAACAACAAAGACTGTCATACAATGTACGACATTTTTCGTATATATTGTACAAGGATTATTTTCAGTGTATGAATATGTTGACATCTCTGTATGTGTATGTCGATTAATTAAGCAAACATTTTGTCTCGTAATGAAAGTAAGTGACAATTTTTTTTTTCTTCAAAAAAGAAATTATTTTTCTATATATTGTCTTTTGTTTCAGACTCTTTTTGTTTTTGGTTTGCATGGTTGTACCATAGATTGGAGTGTTAAAAGGTTTCGTTATTCACATCGTCCAAATACAAATTATTTGTACGTAACAACCACGCAGTTTTGTTTTTGTTTCTGTTCATAAGTTTTTACTTCAACCTCTAATTGTTTAAAGTGAAAATTTTGTTTAATGTTCCTCATTTCCTTGATTGCAAACATTTCTTTTATTTTCATGAATATTGTCTGTTGTCTTTTTTCAGCGTTCATCTATTCATTTGGAAAAATGTCAGGTCGTGGTGTGAAAAACTTTACATTTTTTTTATTTGAAATACAAAAAGGTTAAGTGCCTGGGTTCATATGACAAGAAAATGTTCATATATTGAAATCCCTGAAGAGAAAATTTTTAAGTGTTTTTGCAAATTGAAATATAGGAGGAGGTGGAAATCAATGAGGTTAAGAAAAAGTTCATTGAGTTGAGGTGATTTTGAAGTTTGATTGCATGAAATCAATTAGATTTTAATTGATGTTGAATTTTGGGGTTAATTGCCTAAATGGCCACTCCTTTCAGAAGATAAAAAAAAACATAAATATTGAAAATTGTGGAATAACATAATATTTCTAAAAAAGTTCAAAATAAGTCTGGGAACAAAAATGATTGTTTAGTAGTTTCTGTAAAGTGATTTTAATAGTATTACCTTCGTATTCACAAAGATATTAAGCGTTTATTTTAGGTTTATTACACACATTTTCCATACAAAAATTCCTACAATAACCTTTAAGCATTTATGAATATAACTTTATTAAGCATTTATGAATATAGGAGTAAGGTGCTTTGTCCTTTTTTATTTCATTTATGACTTAAATTTCCTTTAAGATAAATATTACTTTTAATGATCATTTTTATTCATACAACAAATTGAGCTGTTAATGTTTGAATATTTTTCTTTAAATATAAAATAATTATAATTTAATGTTATATTTTACTTTAATCCTGCATTGTGTAGTTATTTATCATTAATATGCCGCAGGTATGACAGCACAAGGTCATACAACTCAAAAACTATTTATGATTATTTAAAAAAAATATATGTATGTATAACAAAACTCATGACTTTAATTACTTCCTTTCAGTCATTATTTTTTTTTACTGATACGAAACGTAATTATTACATTTTTTTTCGTAATTTCAAGATAATGTTTTAATAAAAACAAAAATATAATTTAAAAATAAAAATGCATTTTTAATGCACTTATAAATAGTTGCGGCGGTAGTGGTGAAATGATGATGTTGGGTTGATTGGTTGGACATTCAACCGCAAGTTACACTTATCGCACTTGAGTGAACTGAAATTTCCGTTTATTAATGTAAACCACAGGCTAGCGAATAGTACAATCGTGTAAATAAATAAAAGTATATTTTTTTATTATATTTATTAAAAATAATAGTATATGATGAAAAACAAGTTGGAGTGTTATATTAGGCTGTAACGGTTTTTATGTACCCTAAAACTGAGGGTAATGTTTTTTTAGAAATAAAAAAATCAACATACTACATCTGCTATAAAGAGAATGGAATGTTGGAGCGGAGTTACAAGCATTGATGAGTAGCGAACCAAACCAGAGGAGGCCAGAAATCTCTTGGGCTTTATTAAGGCATAAGTATATGTCTTGGTATTTGATATCATATATATCTTTCTTAAAATTGTATGGACATTGGGTACTAGGCAGACATACATACATAAATCGAATTGCTTTACTTAAACACCTTGCGTGTTGGTCCTATTAAACGGCAGTACTTTTACAACCTGTGTGTGAGTTTATTGGAAGACTCAGCATCGGTGTGTGTATAAGCAATTTGCTCAAGTACTGAAGCTATCTAATCTCTGAACATTGCTGCCTCGTTGTGTAACTTCCAAGATTTAAAAGACTTCACTTTCGTTTACACCCACGTAGTGGGGATGACATCTATTGATTTGGTAATACCAATAAGAGACGTAGTCAATATCCTGAAATATGAATCCATCAAAAAGATCGAAGACATGTTCTTACTCACAGATAACTCAAACTGGTAAGTCTGGTATGGGAAGAGTAAACAAGGTAAACATACCCAGAAAAGGAAGGAAAATTCAATGGTATAACCTCACATGTAATACCATTCACTCTGAACATTGAACCCTTGCTGAATAACTTCCAAGATTTAAAAACTTCAATAACCTGAAATACGAATTCATCAAGAAGACCCAGGACTAGTTCTTACACACAAATACCTCAAAGTGGTAAGTCTGGTATGGACAAGGTGAACAAAGTAAACATATCCGGAAAAAGAAGGAAAATTCACATCAAACACCATTCACTTTTCATTCATCGCATGCACTTTTTGAGAAAAATATTCTACTCACTCTATGAGTCGAATATGTAGACACAAACACACTCATGTCCAACTTTTAGTCCCACTATCAATCCTCTGCTTCTTAAACCAAGCACACACCGAAGGGATCAATAACCAGAATAAGACAAAGTCCAAAACTTTGCCCTCTAGGCTACCGAAGTATCAGATCCTCGCTTCGACTACTGATCAAATCGTGTCAAGAAAAATGTGAGCATACACTTTATAGATCACAAGATTATACTCCCTATGGACTAGAAGTATTGCTAGAACCACTTACCCTACGATTGCATTAACTTCACATCTGGTAAGTTGTATGGTATTCTCCAAACGGAGTCCATTCGTAAACGAATGAGAGGGACCCGTATCATACAATCTAGACACCAATTCATGTCCAATGCTTAGTCCTACAATCAATAACCGAATCAAGACAAAGTCCAAAACTTTGTTCTCTAGGCCACCGTTGTACTCCCGGTTAGATTACAGGTCTAATCGTTCTAAGAAAAAGGCAAGTATATGCTTTGTAGGTCACAAGTGTATAGTCCCTATGGTAGAACCGCTTACCCCATTGCATTAACTTCACATCTGGTGAGTTGTATGGTATTCAACTAAAGTCCAGAAAAATGAGTTTCTGCACAACATTCGATAACTCCCTTAATATAGTTTTATTACTAACTTTTTTCCATGCAACTAAAGTTTGGACACACCAAATATGTCTATACGTTAAGAGATCTATTGGAATTGTCGTTTTTCTAGAAAACGATCAAACGGGGACAGTGTTCAAGATGTCTCGTTTTTGAAATGAAATCAACGAATCAGTAAAATTGGGTTCGGTATACGCGTTCTGTTACGCTGAATGTTTGACATAAATTACTTCTCGGTTTCAGTCGAACCAATTAATGTGACTGAAGAATGTCATATACCGGTTGCTTAGTTCGGACCGGATAGTAGTATTCGACTAGTACAAGTCTAGTCTGTGAAACATGATGTTCTTTTAGTGATTATCTCATTGTAGTCTTTCAACGGTTAGAACTGAACCCCATATGACTACATTTATTGAAAAACCTCTTTCTGCATTTCAAAATAACTAATCACGTGCTTAGTTCTGAGTAATGTTGCTTCTATCCTATTGTAAAATAGTTAATCTTGGGTATCACTCAGAAACATAACATTTTCCTAAATCTTCCATAAAAATATGCACATCAATTCAATTGCTGGTACATTCATTAAACAACTACTTATAAACTGTTATATAACTCATTTGCCACTATTAAAAGTATTATTTGAATTATATAATTCTAAATATTTACCCGCATACAATTAAAAATTTTAAGAAAAATAAAAATCTATCAACAGTGATCAATGTCTTTATATTGAAAATATTTAATAGAAAATATATAAATAAAAGTCAACGAACCCTAAACAAAAGATACAACCCTCTTTGGATATTTTCCCACTTATTTCACTTTTAAATTGTACTTACAACAAAATCTAATAAATTTGAACCCGATACCTTTAAAACCCGCATGCGTGCCAACGCAACATGGATGGATAGTTGAATGCACTTATAAGTGTGCAAGCGTAAGTGTGTTATTGCAAATGTGTGTCTGTTATGACTTTTAATGCTATAAATGTCGTTTTGTCTCTTAGTTTAGTTATGTACATATCAATGAAATTGTATAAAACATAAAAATGTACAAAAATTCTTGTCAACACTCACTTATTTGCCACATGGATGAATGTTTTTGTTATATAGTACTACATAGTATTTGAACACATTTTGTTTGATAAACGAGTAGAAATAATTATAGTAAAATTTAATTATATATTCTAAAATAAAAATGAAATGTAAAATATGTATAAAAACATTAACCTCCCTGATATTTGCTCTTTAGATAAAATATACGTTAAATGTATGTAAATTTAAATAAAAACCAAACAATTACGTTATATTTTTGTTTAATGAATGAAACATTAAATGACATAATTTTACAAACTATAAAATTGACCACAAAATGACATTAACTGCATGCATGTGAATTGCAATTAAATTCTATATGATGGCAACGAGAGAAGAATTTCAAACATTCGAAGAATAACAAGAATATGAGGAGTTGGTTACGGTTGAGTGTTTTTAAAATTAAATTAAAATTTTTTATGCTTTTTCCTTTTAGCATTTTGTTTAATTTGTGTTTTTTTAATGTAATATCAATGGTAAATATAATTAGAAAATATCATAAGTTGCCACTACTTAACTATACAGAGAGAGCTTGATTATGACATGCTATTACTTTGAACTATATCTTGTCATAACTACTACCATCTGTCTGCATTACATAGAACTGAAAAAGTAATGACTGACTATTAAATATATCACTCATATAGACTTTAATCGTTTTCAATTAAATTATAAGAAAAACACGCAACAAAAAAAGAACTTCCAAAGAAACGAAAAAGAAGTAGAATTTACTCCATGGAAGTACTAAAAACCACCTGAAGAAGTGATGATTTAAACACAGGCTTGTCATATGAGGTATGGTTCTTTTTATTTGATTCCAAATTTACTGCAACTAAAGTCATTCTCAGGACGTAATTTTTATGTTCTTTTTATGGAAGTTATTAGGAAGTGAAATTGTAATATTATAGAATACAACTAATTTAACCTAAATAATATTAACATATATACAAATTCCACAAATTTTTCAAGCAACTCCACAATAAAATGGGTTTATTTCAAAAAATCTTAGTACAAAACTTTCAATTGTAATTGGATTCTGTTCGCTTCTTTGGAAGTCAATAAACATCAATTCTATAGAAGAAAAATAAATTCACTTAGTGATACTTTTGCTAAATTCAAGGATTTTAGCTTTAATAACCAACAAAATCTTGGTAATGACTTTCAATTGTAATTACTTACCTAACAACATACAATAACTGCTGAATATTATAATGACTAATGTTGTATTTGTAAGATTTTTTATCTTGTAACATTGGGATCATCAATAAAGAATAAATATTGTTGTTGTGGAAAACAGAAGAGTAGTTTTGATACAACTAAGATCGAGATAGAGCAACAAACCATCCCCAATGAATGACCTGCATGACCACATGTTCAACTGCTGAGCCAAACCTACTTCACTTTGTCCAATGGACATAGCAGTTGAAGTAGCGAAATTTTTAATTCATATAGAAGATACGACACTCCTTACCATGGTACCATGTTCTTTATGTCTAGTTTCCTTTTTTTGGCTTAAATATTAATTGATTGATTTGAGGCCTCTATACTTATTTTAAAGTTTTCTTTATATGGTAGGTGACACGCCCACTAGATATCTAGACTAAAAAGCATATGTTAACATGGGGATTCTAGCTGCTGTGGCTGTGGTTTAAACCCAAATTTGCGTGAAGAGTAAGTGGCGGTTAAAAGCCTAATGTAAGGTATAGTCAATATTTCGGGATAAGTTCGGCGCTGTTGCCGAAACAATAGATACCCCACAGAGGTTGACTGTGCGACTAAGCGTTGGAAATAAGTAAGTATTAATTGTATATGGTACGGAATAAATGTGGGGTACGGCGGACCTCTCCCACCCGTCTACTTATAATAAATGTGTCGTATGTTTTCTTCTTATGAATGTGTCGTATAAAAGAGATGTATGCTGGGTTGAATAATAATGGATGAAAGGTATCATATACATATGATACCATTGAATTTTCCTTCCTTGTCCAGATATGTTCAAAGTATACTCTGTTCATATCAGAATAACCACAGTGTGTTCCTGTGACAAAGTCCTCGGCTAATTTGGTGGATACGTACTTCGGTCACAGATTAGATAGCTCGAGTATTTCAGCAAAGTGCTTCTACATGGACCGGTCAAATCCATGTACAAAAATTGCCACCTGAGTTCTTAATTAAAGGATTGAGGGGCAATGGTAGACCGTTGTTCAAGTCCACCCAGTGGATGGAAAAGACCACTGGCATCATGCCAGGTACTCACGTAAAGCCCTCGTACAAATGCACACTAAAAAGTTACTATCAACTTTTATGAGGATCGGTATATATTTGACCCTACCTTCCGTATAAATTCCCCTTTCAGAAAATAACTTTACCGCTTATTACTCATTGTTATTTTTCATCTCAAACAGAGCGTAACATCATTCATACGCTCATTGCATTAAGTTTTCATTCTAAAATTCATTGAAATTCGTTTGTTAAAATAATGTTTTATTATTCAAACTCAAAAAAATGCAATTTAGAGGCCAACAACAAAAAACAAAAACGTATAGACGGACAGAGTGCAACATTGTTAGTGCATTCTAAGGTTTAATGCTTGACTGCTTCATAAACATTTAACATGATGTATTATATAATTTTTTAGTGTTTTCAGAGGCAATATTTTGCAATAAAATTTTACAATTTTATTTTAAAAATAATAGTTAAAGTAATCGACCTTAGTTTGAGAAACGTGCAAATGTAATGAGTGTTTTTTTTTTTATTTTTTGTTAAGAAATAAATCTTAAGTATTTATAAAAAAACTAGCTTCGCTACTCAATCAAAATACTAATAAAAACTACCAAAATGTGTCCGATAGAAAATACCATGGTACCAAAAGGTACAATTTGATGATTTTTCCGTTTTTAAATCTATTTACCACAGACACAGACATTACTCAAACGATTCTAATCTGCATTCATTTGTTCTGGAAAAAATTGTGATTTCTGAAAGTACCAAGCAATTTACCCAAAATTTAAAAAAATTGGATCAAAAATACAGTTTTTTCCCTTTTATACCCAAAAAGTACTAAATTTTGAAAAAGTACTAAACAGGTGTCTCATAAATTTGAAAGATGTGTCTAAAAAATTTACGAAACTTGTATTATGTTTATTGGTTAAAAAGTTATTAAGGACCCAAAAAAGTGCCAAAATAACTTTTGGCACTCCTTAAAAGTACGAATGTCGAAAAAGTACCAGACACCTATCTGTTTTTTTAAAAGTAGAAGTAAATGCAATAAAAATTTATCCTGTATTACTAATATAATGTAAGTTAATCAAGAAAACCTATTTTACCCGTTTTTTCCCTCTTTACTTCCAAATAAACAACAATGGTCGGGTGAGGCCGAACACATAATACTCTACACTTGTTACAAAAAGTAAAATGTGATTAAGTTTTCATAATAAAACATTTAAGTTGTATTGTACCTTGTCTCAGTTTTGTGAATATTTAAGTTAATGTTTGTTATAGGGACTAAAGTCAAATGTGGTCCTCTAATTATAGAGTTCATGAGGTTCATCAAGGTTAGTATGGAACTTGGTTTTGCAGCTTTTTGTCGATATACGAGTATATTAAACATAATTATAAATTTAAAATCGACACAGAAAATGATTCTGAGTAGATGGGTATACTTTAAGGTGGGCATAGGACTTGTGCGTTACAAACATCAACACAAACCCAATATACCCTCTCCACTAAAGTGGTGTAGGGTATAAATATCCATTAGCCGTTTGGGCTGTGCTATGATATAACGAATGATCTAACTAATATATTACGACTTTTATATGATCAGTTTTATCAACACTATGGAAATTGTTTGTTCTTCCTTGAATAAAATAATTCTTTAACAATTCTATTTAACACACATAACTTTCAAAAATACCGTTTAGCTGCTGTTAATTACAAACATAATATATTAAACTAATAATAAATTCAATAACATATTTAGCCTATTTTCGCAACAACAACAACAACTATGGAAATACAACCTCTAATAACATATTTTACCTCTAGTTCTTATCTCTAACATTAGAAATGTAACAATTATAAATTATAGTCATTTAATTGTTGCAAAAATTTAAGAAAAAACAAACCAAAGAGCACAACAACACTCTAGCAAAAAACAGAGGAAAATGAGGATGCTAAGAAAAACTATCATAAATTAATTTTAAATGCAAACATCCAACAGCAAATAGCAAAAAAAAAAAACATATAATATGCAATAAAACTAATGATGCCATTTAAATCAGAAAACAAAACAAACCAAAATACGAGTCAAATAATGTAAAAGACTAAAATAAACGTACAGTTAAAGCTTTTAACCCCATTTAACTTTTTCTAGCGTTTTTTAGCAATTCGTTTATGAACATCAGCAGCAGCAACACAGGACTGGAAGATGTTTTCAATGGACAGACAGAATAGTCATTCATACCAATACACTAAGTTTGATGCAGGAGCAAAAGCAAAAACTGCTGCATACTTATTTTGTTTTGTTTTCATTTTGTAATGATTATTTTATGTATGTGTGTGGGTGTTTTACTGGGTTGTTGTTAAAAAAGTTGGAGAAAAATTAAAGATGAAAAAGAAAATTATTAACAAACACATTAAAAAATTGTTTTAGTTGCTGATAACAGAGTTTTAAAAGAATCTATTAATTAAATTTCGGGGTTTTAGAGGAGTAAAATAGTGGGTGTTCTTCAATGTTTTACTGCCAGTGATAGCGAAGGCTGCCAGGCTGCGAATGGAAATAAAGTGGAGTAAACAAGACAAATTTGTTGTTGGAACAATGAGGTCAAGTTTTAATTATTTTTATTCTTTAAGTATATTCTACACCACTTTAGTGTATGCACTATAATATTGTTTTATCGTCCTACTTAAAGTCCTTCTGAAATTATGTAGGAGACCTATTGAAAACAGATTAGATCGGTATAACTGAACCTCCTAATATGGATTGTAAACCAAGTAATTAAACTGGAGGTCAAGAATCAATGAAATTTGATGCATGATTATCTATTATACTAGAAACAAAGCGTATTGAAAATGGTAAAAAAGGTCCCAGCCCCCTTCTAAGATGACGTGATGGAAATGCTTAAAAGCAATGATCTGTAAATGGCTATTCCTGCTAGAGTCTGCTTTAAGAATAAAACAATGAACTTACCTCATCATGTCTGGTATCATCTGTTTCCTGCTAGGGTCACACATTGCAAACAAGTCTGCTTTAAGAATAAAACAATGAACTAACCTCATCATGTCTGTTATCATCTGTTTCCCTATTGAACTGCTATCATACACTTTACTTAGATATTCTCCCCTCATAGGGATGGGTTATCTTGGAAAGCATGACCAGATGGTTCTATTTGGACCCAATATTTAAATGTATATTATCGGTGTGAAACCACCAGCACCTGTTTCCCCTGTGGGGACGGCAGTTTTACCTCGCAGTAAGTTAAAAATGCACCTGTCACTATGACGAAAAATCGAAGAAAAGCGATACACAGTGTCGATAATAGGCTGTGGAGAGTCTAATGCAATGTTAACTAGGCTAGTCAGACGACCAGGTCATGTCAGGCTAGTTTGCAAGCTTCCCAAGTGCCAAACTATTAATCAAGTAATACATGGTAAACTGTATGTAGTATTTCCAAGAACTCCCGAATTCTTCAAGGATTTGTTTAGTATTACAGATTACATCTCATTCAAAATTAAAATCTAGAACTCTTGAATCTTCCTTGACTTCCTATAGGATTGCATATTATATTTCATTCTCCAGAGTTCTCCTTCTTTACGTTTAGTAATGCTGATTGCATTTCATTTGTTATCTTAGCCAGTATCAAGAGCATCCGAAGTCTTCTTGACTTAGAGTATTTTTAATTTCTATTATTAGTCGAAATCATGAATTTCAAAATTTAATATTATTAATTTAATAATATATATTCTTAGTCGGTAACATGAAACCCAATTTTCTTTTACTATATTCATACTCTTAGTCGAAATCAGGAACTCTCAAACCATAATTAATTCGACTAATCTGGCAGATTAAAAAACATTCGTTTCTTGATCGAGATCAGAACTCTTGAGTTCGTCGTATTTTTGGCAAACGTTTTGAATTACATAATTACCCAATTATACAATTTCGGATTTTTCGGGACTTTTCGATGAAGTGGGATTTACTGAACCATCTGGGTATTATGGAGAGTTTGTCTACAAGCTTGGTATTAGTTAAGGACAGTCTATGAGGGAACAGTTCATGTTATGCCGGGATTACTCTAATTGTCTTAAGTATGTATCTGCTTTAAGCGGTGAATGACCTCTTAATGCGACATTCACACTTTATCCTGAGACTTTTGGGTTGAGTAATGGAAGATTCGTCGGACTGTAATGCTGTCAATATACTAACGTATATCCAGATTTCGATGTTAGCTATTGTAAAAGCTTAAACTATATAATAACCTGGCCGGTCGTCAGGTCCAGACCTAAAAATTGTGCTACTATAACTGAGACAGATTTCGATGTTACCTATTGTAATAGCTTAAACTATACAGTAACCTAACCGATCGTCTGATCCAGAAATACTTTAACTGAGACCGCAATATTGATAGCGTATCTTTTAAAGCTGATGTATGATTCTTCATATAGTAACGTACTTTTTCAATGTATATCCACGGAAATCTTTCCTAGGGAGCATTCAAAAATATGACAGCGTGCCGTGTTGGCCATTTACCACTGGGTTAGCTTCATTGCTTACCTTACATGCAGGTAACAATTAAGTCCAGTATACGTGCTCATTAGAGAACAACATACAACATACTCACTGTAGGTGATTCTTTCTGTATCATTACATTTAACACTTCCACAATCATTCATTTGTGGGATATCTGCTGTCATTCGACAACAACATCAAACTCATCCACTAAGTGGATACCGAACGGACCTCAACCAACTGACCACCCATAGTACTACATTATATTAACAAGACTCTCTGACTCAACCCATGTAAAATTGTTCTAGGGAAAGTCCTAGGAGTAAGTTGACTAGTTATAGTCCCGGCAGATTAGATCTACTGTTAGCACCTCTTTTCCTCGGTTTTGCAATTGTGTTCAGTGGTAATTTGTATACAGCCTCATAAGATCTTTTTGGACTACACTAGAGTAGCATAATTAAGTACTGAATTGTCTAACGTACTATAATTAACAAGATTTCCTTATCTAACCATTAGTGCATACAACTACATTAAAGGTCTGTAATACAATTTCAACAATAATAAGTTTGTAGGTTTCCGAAACCGAGCTTTACTCATACAGATTCAATCAGCTAAACTCATACATGCAACAGACGAACAATCATCATATGTACAACTTTGTCTATTAACAAGTAATGATTTTATTTAATGATAATGTTTGTTAATAATGTATATATATATATTTTTCTATAACAATTTTATTTTCTTTATTTTGTAGCCGTTAATAATACTTAATATGTAATAAAATGTATTCGGATACAATGGCAAACATTGTCTAAAATATATTGCTGATAAATATGGTTAAAAGTGTTGAAGACACTCATAACATGATGACATGATCTCTTACGTGTGTTTTTTTTTTTTTTTTTTTTTGCTTTATTTTGGTTGCAGCTTTATATTTTTGGGAGAAATGTTGTGGTTGTTGACGATCTATAGAGTTGAGGTTGGAAAACGTTGAAATAAAATGATTATGTGTGATGATAAGTGTTGCAATTAGTGGTTAAGATTATGTACTTTACTTTTTTTCATTTCTATCTATTTTTTATTATGTTTATTTTTAAATGAAGTAATAATAAATTTATGATTACATTTAAATACAAAAGTTTTGTTTAGTTTTCTTTTTTACAAAGTTTATAATATTGTTAATTAGGGAACAATTGCATGTTTCGAGAATGTGTGAAATTGTTTAAGATATTAATGATTAATCACGAGTAATGATAAAAATATTTCAGAAAATATAAAAAAAAAACTTTTTTTAAAGAACTTTAACCCTCTGTTTGTAAAACATCCCAATCATGACGCATTTAATTTGAAAAATAATAAAAAATTGTGGATACATAAATTTTCCCATAAAATAATTCTTAATATTAGTTTATAGGTAAACTTCTAGCATTCCATATCATTTTCATATTTTTGTCATTTCTTTAAATTTGATAAATGAAAATTGAAAAACTTTTCTTAACATAGAAAGAAAAAAAAACAACAGATTTTATTAACTTTTTCATTATTTCACTAACTAAGGCTGCGACTGGCTACTTGAGCTGCTAACTACCAGCTTTCTAGCGAAATGATTAATGACCTGTTTGATCTTAAAAACAGCAGGCCATTTTTAAACCAAAAGTGGGCATGTCTGAAACAACACTATAACAAGAATAAAAATACACTGAAAGTAGTTAAAACTCACAACAAGCTCATAGTCTTACATGACTGATGCCCCAACTAAAACAAGTACATCAAGAGTTAAGCAGTTATGTTCTTAAAAAAAGTAGCAACAAAAAAACAAAAATAATATAATAGAAGAATAATAGTTAAAGAGAGTTCAAGGCCCATAAATTAAATACTTAATTAACACGGATGTGAACAAGTTACCAATGATACCACAATAACAACAGTTGCAACATTAACAAAACACCACTGACATTTCTAAATTATAAAACAGCTAGAAAGTTTAAGGTGGTTAAAGCCGGCTGAAATCAGCTCTAATATTTATGGAGATCAAATAATAACAACAAGAGCAATATGTTGCAGAACTAGTGATCGTGCGGGAACCTAATTAGTCTTAATAATCAATTAGGGGATCGTTTTTGGATAAAAAGTTGGAATGTTATGAAATTAAAACTCAGGTGGTTGGTTCCTTTCAACATATTCAAAATAAAAAAAGATCTACGACTCTTTGAGTTAGCACTCCCAATAGAGTTGAATTTATCAGAGGGGAAAGCCGGTAGAAACATTTAGACAACGAATGTGTTTAAAACAATATTGATAACCGATTCGAAACAGTGATGAAGTTACGGTATCGGTATTTTGAGTTATTTTAATAACGATATCTTAGCGGTAATGGTAGTATTTCACCGGTAACGATAGCTTAGCGGTAACAGTTACCAACTTTGGTTTAAAATTTAGATTTCGACAACGAATTGTAGCAATTTTGACAATGTTTCGTTGTCTTAAAACATAGTGCTGTCGTGGATATCTATATGCTTTGACAACGGATGTTATTGAAAAATTAAAAAGACTTTGGTGTCAATTTGGTACCAGGCGTGTATAATTTAAAAACGTATTTTTTTTCACAGATTTCGCATAAGCTCAAGTGAAGCGTTTTCCAGTGAGAATATATGCATCTATAGAAACTTTAAAGCTAACAACGTTGGATTTGTGTGTTCGTATTTAATTTTATATGACTTGCAACAGTTTGATAGATCTATAGACTTAAGGGTGTGTTCAATTAAGATTTCAGAATGAATGAATAAACACCGAGCAAAGGGAATATGATCAACAAGGTTTTTTACAATATTAGGTAATTGTGCGCTATATTGGAGACCCATATAATGTGTTTTAACTTCTTTGGGAGTTAGATTGCTAAGTATTCTGAACGTATTACTAGAAAAGAAGCAGAATTTGACGGAAATTTGAAAACACTGATCACGGATAGAATATCTTGAACCAGCATAAATAAGAGCAAATGCCCTTAGTAATCTACTGCTATAGGGATTTGTATAAACTAGGGGACATAATGGGAAACGGATTTCAACATTAAAAAGCCAAAAAACTACATACTTTGATAAAAAGAGATGAAAACTTGAAGAAGTAAACCGACGAATTCAAAAATGTTCGATCCTACAAGAACTCGAATACAACATAACCACCTAACGAGAAAGAGGTCGAAAAAGCTTCTCAGAATGGACAAGTATGAGCATGCGAAGTGAACTCTGGAAAAAGGATTTGTACTTTTCAACTAGTGATTGACTTGAAAAATATTTTCAAGTATTTTTCATATTATACATACATACAAATTCCAGGATGTTGTATTATGCTATAAAAGTATCTGATCATCAGTAAACTAGAACTAAATACTCCCGTTACAAACTTTTAAACATATCAATAACACCTACCCCTTCTATGGTAGCGTATAATGACTGGAAACAATAATAGAAACAAAAAAACCAATGAAAAGATAACAAATCCTCCAAAAGTGTGTCAGAATACAAAAGAACTTTTTTTTCGCAAAACGAAAAGAAAACAAACTCAAGATTTTCACAGTGAGAGTGATTCTGAGATGGAAACAGAATGAAAACAACAAACGATCTGTCAGTAACAAATTTGTATAAATAAAAAAACATTAACAAATAAACTGATATGCATGAAAATTTGCAACATAAAAGATACGAAACACACTTCTTTTTACTCCTAACATACCTTGCAACACTTAAAGATGAAACCAGACAAAAAAAAAACGTAAGAATCTGTTGAAAAATAGAAATGAAAAAAAAGTTTACACTTCTAGCCAACACTAAACTAAAGAGGTGTGCAAAACAGGTGTCATGTTAAGTTAATTGCCAAACGGAATGTTGGCAAAAAAATAAAAAAAATTCTGAAAAAAAAAACATTTTTAACAAAAACAAAAAACTATAGCTAAATATACAACAAACTGCAGCTGAACAAACTTTTATGGTGATAAAACTCTAAAGTGCGACCCAAGCCACACTTCGGCTTCTAGTTTAAGTGTAAATTTGAAATGACTTGGCTAACTGGCTAGCTGGCTTTATGAAATTGAAATACAATTAACCTGGTTACTAGAGAAAAAATGAAATATTTAACTTCTTTAAACACTGCTGCAACTTGCAAATTATGTTGTTTTTCATAGTTTTTAGGTTTTATTTATTTATTTTATTTTTTTTGTTTCTTAGCAAATAAACATCAAAATATCATACTCATCATCTTAATACAAAATACACATATTAAATTAACAATAATACAAAAATTAAAAAAAAATATGTATAATACTGAGTAAACAAAACAACATAAATGTGATGAACAGTCATACAAATTGATCGTCAAAGATTCATGTGAGTAAAATAGTTGTAGAACAATAGTTTTCCTTCTCTTAATCTATCTATCTATCTGTCTATCTATCTATCTATCTATCTATCTATCTATCTATCTATCTATCTATCTATCTATCTATCTATCTATCTATCTATCTATATATCTATCT